>NW_006917096.1:561011-624330 GCF_000516985.1 Pestalotiopsis fici W106-1 | reverse complement strand
CCTAAGGATGGTGAAGAGACATCCGGATCAGAGACTGGTGAGTAGTAATGTGCAAAGTCTCGGACGTTTAGTCTAAATGCAAAGCTAGCTCCATGTCGCTCGCAGAATATGGCCAAGAAATGGTTGAATGAATGCCGTAACCATCATCCAAAATGCATGAGCATTAATGCATGGAAGACGCATGGAGCGGGCTATCAACCCAAAAGACTGATCGATGCTGGTGGCGACAAGAAAGACTGGAAGCGCGTCCTAAGGGAAGAAAACAAGATCGAGAAACTTTTCCACCACATTTGCAGAAGTGGGATTCCCACACCCATTTCAAACTAGTCTAGAGATATCCATCGTTTAACAATAAAGCTACAATATCTTTGAGAGAAAATGAATGCGATAGCTTCGCGTCTTACAATGTCTATGGAGCATGACGATCTGGGGCGCCTGTGTTGTTCGTTTCCGTGTCTGGTAAGTGTTGAACTCTTGGATTGCAGGCTAACGTTATTGTCTAAAATGACTAAGCCGCGTGCTATATAATTAGTAAAGCTAAGTTGGCATAAGTAGGTCGACGCGAAATGTCCTTGGATATCACTGGTAATTGATGCAGTCTTATGGTTAAGGATAACAGCCAGAATGCTGCAAAGGTTATTAAGGAAGCTGTCAAGATGCGTGTTTATTGGTTTATTGAAAGACATAGAAAGACACATCGGGCTAGAAATGGGTATAAAACAAAACTACAACTCATTCAATCTACGGCCCACAGGTCGCCGAAAGACTATTTGTCTTTAGAAGCTCTATTCTAAGTCCATTTTCGTCCCCACCGGGTTGTGTCTCAATGTCAAAAGTTGTACTCCAGCCCCCAGTCAATGTCGCATTGGCCTGGAAGTATAGGTAACCGCTTGTTTCCCTGTCGGAGCTCATCTGAAACGGAATTGTCTCGAGCTCCAGCTTTGGCAGCATCACTCCGGGCTGAGTAACACGATGCGAAAGCTGCAGAAGAGGCGGACTGTTTGTATCAACCAGCTCCTTGCGCAGTGCCGCTGTCACCGATAGTGCGGCTGCCATATCATTGAAAGCCAGACAGGAGGCAGTTTGCTGATACAACAAATCCGACGTCACGGCATAACCCCCGGTACCTTCATTGTCCAGCAGAAGTGACGCTCCAGTCGAGGGAGTGGTGAGATGAATATCGAAGCTGCTAATGGCTGTGCTAGCGTCGAGAGAAACAGAGAACTCGAACCATGTAAACACATTGTTCCAGAACCCGTAGGACTGTCCGCCCTTGAGCCGAGCCCGGACGGCAGTGATGGGCTCGGTGACGTTGGCGCCGGAGCGGTCCCGGTAGTTCAGAAACACCTCGAGATCGTCGCCATTGAGCTGCCTGTCTGCATTGTTGCGAACCCGGATTGAGCCTTCAAACAGGATTGTACCATCCTCTTGCAGACGCAGCGGGTTGACGTAGGGCTTTACGTCCAGGATCTCGATTGGCTCGCTGAGAGTCACTGTGGATGGGACGGTATTGATCATGCGCTCAAAAATGTTGGCGCATTTCTCCTGGAAGCTGGCAGGATCAGCGAGAGAGGTCATGGTAACGTTTCCGTCGGCGTTGAAGACGCGCTTGTCCGAGTTGAAGGTGTCATTGGCTCCCACGATCAGCAGGTTTGCTGTATCATTCTCGAGATACTCTGTGATCACCTTGTTGTCGAATTCTGAGGAAGTCGAATCGAAATGGCCGACATTTAGATCAGTTGCTTCGCCTGGGACGATTTCCGGAAAGTCAACGCTGTGAATGTTACCGAGACTGTGGCCACAGGCGACCATGGCGATCATATCTTCTGTAATTTGGGATCAATTTTCCGTGCGATTCTACGGCATACATCATAACGAATGAACGAACCATCATTGAAACCACCCTTGCGAAACTTGTCGCGCGTAGCTTCGAGGTCATCGGTCGGCTCCGGTACACCAGCCGGCCCAGCTTCTGTGGCATCAATACGGCCTGCACGAAGAGGAATTTTCGGTCCATCACACGCTGCCAACGCGGCGACCAGACTCAGAGCGAGAAGATCAGATACAGAAGTTCTAGGCGTGACGAAATCGTTCATGGCGGCAAAAGTGTTGTTGAATGCTGATCCCTTATTCTCGGCCCTGTCGAGCTCGAATTGAAGCGAGGCGTCCAGCCCACCAGTTCCCGTGGATGCATCATATGTTGCCATGTCGTGGAAGACTGAGCGCATCCATTCTGCCGAGTTTTGTATACCTGGCGAATTCGATCCAAAGCTGCACGGTACTACCACTTCAGGATTTTTTGTATTTTAGAAAGTTGTGCGATACATTGAGAATATTGAGAAAGAAAAGAGCCAACGAACAGTCTGAGAAGCCGAATCTCCTATATCCAGAGTGCATGGCCAAAATGTCTTCAAGGTCGTCGTATTTGGATGGCCAGGTGTATGTGCTCAGAGCCTGACCCGCCAGGACGCACAATACGGCAGTCGTACGCAAATGCATCTTGGCTAGGACGAACGCCAGAACGCGCAAAACTCTGACGACGAGAACATTGATGCCATTCACACAATTCGAGGCGAGAGACACGCCCTTGATATAGAATTCTAATTCAATTATTCACATTGGTCAATGCGAGTCGCTTCACTAGTATATCGAAACGAGCCTTGGCAGACAACTCTAATACGACGATGTCTCGTATAACACGACAGCGCGTGCTGCTATTTGCACGGCTACCGGACTTAGGTCGCTGCGCAAGTGGGGGAGGGCCCTGAACTGCCCTGAACACCGCTAGGGGATACGAGAATCCCATCCTTGTCCAATGCCACCTTCTGTTTGCAATCCCGCGAAGTATGCTTGAATTATTATTAACACAAATGATGCATTTAGACACTCGAGATAAGTGGTGCCTCTAGGCTTAAAACAAAGATGCAAGCTTTTAAACTGCACTAGGCTGAACGGACAAATTGAAAATACATGCGATGAACGCTCCTCCAAATTCGCATGCAACGTGCTTTTCATTGCCAAAATTCCTTAAACTGGCGGTTTCACAGCACCTAAATACTCACGACTCTTGGTATCGCTCGAATGAATGGCCTTTTCAGGAGAGGAGGGGAGGAGAGGATAATTCATGCCTTCAAAATAAATGAAATTCGGAAGGCACAGCGGTCAGGCGCGGAACGTAAAGGTTGGTGGCAGGTACCAGTGGCTTGCGATGCCGGGATCTCGGAATTTCTGCAAGCCGTCATCAGTCTAACTAGAAAAGAGCGGACAGGATGTATGGATAGCTCTTCAGTCTATATGATGTTATGTGCTGGAGCCTCAGGTCGACCAGTATAAACCTCACATCCCGGATTCACTCTTGAATGGCATGGACATTTCTCCCACGCGCCGACATGATTCTAGTAACCGCGAAACTAACCACTCTTAAAATGGCTGAAGCATCATCAGACTTATAGTTGTATGTGTCAGTCATCATGCACCGATAATCAAAAGTCCTACCGACTAAAAATATCGTCCGCTGCTAATACGGAAGACTTTGCCTTGGCTGAAATGCGGGTTTTGCTGATACGCCTCGTCTGGGAATTGGATGTGTACATACTCTGGACAGTCTATTAACAGGAATCGGCCGGAAACACATGCTGTGGTTCGAAAACAAATTATTATACGCTGCGTCATACCGTGACGCCGATTTTGCAAGAGTGGGAGCTCCACACCCAGCTCAGAATAGTGAAAGGATATACGATAAATCCTCATCATACGAAAGTAACCCAACCTAGCATCAACAAGGTCATAATCTTTGGCAGAGTCCTTTTTTTCCTTCTTTTTTTCCTTCTTTTTTTCCTTCTTTTTTTTTTCTTTTTTTTCTTTTTTTCTTTTTTTTTTTTTTGCCACTTAGCACTTTCCATCTGCAGTGCAAATATGAACCTCGATCTGGCCACGATATTTTCACTCTTACCCATACCATGAATGGCACGCAATTCCTCGGGCCTGCGCATTGATTGTTCCGACAGATGGATACATACGTATATTGCTCCAAGCAGACTGCCAATTGCTTCACATTCTATCGGCGAAAGAGCTCACGAAGCTCCACGAGCTCGATTGTTGTTTATGTATATTTGTCTGTAAACATATGTAAAGAGAGTATGAGGGTTAATCCAAGAGGAAGTATATGTGCAAGAGCGTATGTAAATGAATGAGTGAGAGCAAGGGGTTGATCTGAGCCTAATTGAATTTTCACCTCAACGCAAAAATCACCTTACTAATGATTATGAAAAATACAACAGGCAAGGAAAAAATAAGAAAGAAAATAAAACAAGTAAAAAAGAAATGAAATTAGATAGAATTAATTCTATTTAAAGGTTTTAACAATTATAATTTGTTATTAATTTATTATTACAGCTATTCGGGTGTGAGTCTATTAGGTAAATATGGTGTTTTTGAATAGTTTTTCCTTGAGTGCCTGACAAAATCTAAAGGTCCATAATGCGTGGCTGCGCAATATTTAGTTTTTTACATCTTCACAGTGTTCTTAGTGATCTGTTCTACTAAGATGAAATGCACAAACAGCTCCTTCTTTTTCTTTTGAAATTATATTAGGTGCTCGAGTGGACAGAGTATCGATGGGAAGCATAGTGTGGCAGCGCATATCTGCGCCGTTTCTTGGTTTTAATATTCTTGAAGCGTTTTTAAGAATGTATTCTAATTGGATAAACCGAATATCGTGTCACCATCTGCGCAGTTATGTCTGACCACGGGAAGAGCGAGGAGGGCTGTTGCCGAAAGAGGACTCAAATCAGTTAGGCACATGTTTATTTTGTGCCGCCATGCTTGTGATATTAGCAGCCTTTGCAGCTGAAGTAGCCGAAGAGGCTTTGAGACTCGGTATTATGAGCAATATATTTTAAACACACGAGGTTCACAATACCATCCAACCTCGAGGCTCCCAAAACTGAGAGTACCTAGAGATAAACTAGGTCACTCGCCGTGTCTAACAGCGTTGGTGCTATCTCAACTGAGTTCACTTCAGCCTTCACTTGGATGATTGCTCGTTGAATACCTAGACAATAAAATACACGAAATCTAATCGGCTCAAGTTTCCCTTCGGAACTAGCCGGTAAGTCGGAGGGTCCAGGACTCCATGCTTTTATCCGTCACAATAAGAGATGTATCTATTACTTTGGTCAAAGTCAATTTCCCACACTAGGAATCAAAATAGCAGAAGTAGTTCTAAGCCACCCCACTAAAAAGGTCTCGATTCATCCAAAGACAGGCCAAGAGTTTCATGTGATAGTATTGCCAGGCCACATACTCTACAGAAGTGATTTTTGCATCACGTGAATCGTGTATAACTTCTGTGAGCAATTACCTTGGCTACCTGAAAGGTCCCTGCGCCACTACAAGAGAGTTATCAAATTATCACACAGCCTGCTCTAGGTAGCGTCTCTTATTGCTTATGTGCATGTCAGATGAGGCGTTGAGCCTTTTGCAGAGCCACTGGTGCTGGCACAACCACCTCTGCTCAGTGTCACTTTGATATTTGGGGGAGGGGGTTCATCATTGCTTGTGTATGCTATGCATTTATAACTTCAACGCGGTGCAGCTTCCTCGTCAAATTCTTCTTTGATCCATCACAAAATATCGTGCCTATTATCAAATTCAAATTCAGAATGCTTTGCAATCGTTGTCAGTCTATTCTGCAGAGTCAAGCCGACATCTCAACACCATTGTTGACGGACCACCATGCTGATAGCAAAAGCTTCAAAGCAGCTATCATGGGCTGCTGCTTCCTTTGCACGGCCCTGGCATCGGAAATTGACAATGTTGAGCAAAAGCTGGAAAATTCCACAATCACCTCACACACTAAATGGCGATCATCGGGAAATACTACAACATATCGGATCAGACTATGGTGGATCGCACGCAGCCACAGTGAAGCATTCAATCATGGTCGAGAAATCCTTCTCGTGCCATCACAAAGTAAGTGATTGTCTCTTTGATGGCGTCCCCTGGCATCAAACCCGCCCGAGGTCAATTTTTTATCTCGTCCTCTTTGTCCTCTTCTTCTTCTTCTTCTTTTTGGGGGTTTTCCTTACCTCTTTATCCGTTCAAAGTACAGTAATTAACAGATACAGACCCAGGATTAGAGCTTCTGCTTCAACAGAAGGCCAGGAACTTCTTGAGAAATCTTCTGCCCCTCTCCCGTCACGAGGACTTGGCTCCCCGCCCGTCTCTTGATGTGGCCCGAACTTGGATGAACGAATGCCTTGAAAGACACCCGAAATGCAAAATCATCAATTCATGGAGAACTAGCGGTGGTCAGTATCAGCCAAAACGACTCATTGATGTTGGTCATGGCAAGGGGCAGACATGGAAGCTCGTCATTTCCGAGAACGCGGTCGAATACCGATATGCGACTTTAAGCCACAGATGGACGCGAAACCAACAGCCTTGTCTAAGCCAGTCCAACTTAGATGACTTCAAAAATGGACAGCCAGTGTCCGGCTTGCCTCAGGCCTTTCAAGACGCTATCAAGGTAGCGATAAGCCTTGGCATCAGATACATCTGGATCGACTGCTTGTGCATAATTCAGGACTCTGACTCGGATTGGCAGACTGAAAGTCTGAAAATGTGCAAGATTTATTCTCATTCCGTTCTGAATATATCTGCCACTGGGGTCTCAAGTAATGCTTTCGGATTTCTGGAGATGCTCAACAAGCCTCTCTTACTGCCTCCACAGATCAAGAAAACGTTGGCGCCCAGGCTCAAGAACACCTGGCAGGCGGTTGACCCATTCTTTTGGTGGGCAGAGGTGACCAAAACGCCGCTCATGAAGCGCGGCTGGGTGTTTCAGGAGCGCTTTTTGGCTCCTCGTGTCCTGCATTTTGGCGCACAGCAGATTCTATGGGAGTGTGCCGAGTTGGACGCTTGCGAGATCTACCCCAAGGGCTTGACTCGTTTGACCAAGAATGTCGGACATACTGGATTCAAGAATCTTGATCCTTTCCTGGCTTCCATCAAGGGTGGCTCTACTGGTTCATCGGTCGGCGGTCTTGTTCCGGTCACAGGACACATCAGCTTCGACGATGAACTTTTACGCTCTTGGTGTAATACGGTAGAATCTTATACTCGAACCAGTCTCACCAAAGGCAAGGACAAACTGATTGCTCTTGCTGGCGTGGCGGAGATGATGTCAAGCCTGTATGCAAAACTTGGTGGCAGTTCTTCAGGCTACGCAGCCGGCATCTTCACACACCACGTGTTGCCTATGCTCGAGTGGCATGCACATTCTCCCCTGAAAACTAAGTTTAAAACTTCGGGTTCGAGGCCAGACGACAAAGACTACCGGGCGCCCAGCTGGTCCTGGGCCAGCATCGACGGCCGAGTGTACTACGAGTTTCTTCCAGGTGTGTTTGGTCACTGGGACGCTGCCGAGAAATGGCGATCAACGACGTGGAAAAAACATGGAAGGGAAGTCGATAAGCCAAGGAAAAACATTGGATGGAAGCCGCTAGTCTTTGACTTGGTGCCAAATGTCATTCCTGTTGCTGGGTCTGGTTTTGGGCAGGTTGAACGGGGCAGCAGTCTTCGTTGCCGTGGCCGAATTGTTCCTCTGGCAACAATAAAGACTCCGACGCTGTCCACACTCTTGTATGAGGACCCGTCGCTTGATCCAGTCCAGGATAGTTCCAGCACATGGGCTTTGCCTCTGCGCTGTATTGATTTCATCTCCTCTGAAGGGGAAAGATCGTGGTGGATCACAGGAC
The DNA here is from genome assembly GCF_000516985.1 of Pestalotiopsis fici W106-1. Taxonomy (NCBI): domain Eukaryota; kingdom Fungi; phylum Ascomycota; class Sordariomycetes; order Amphisphaeriales; family Sporocadaceae; genus Pestalotiopsis; species Pestalotiopsis fici. The sequence goes on along the minus strand of NW_006917096.1, from coordinate 616,570 downwards.
TCATGATTCAGCCTGTGGACGACCTTCGGCGTAAATATCGAAGATGCGGCTTGTTCTTCATTCCTTCTTCGCTTGGGATCCGAATGTTGGATATCGATATCAATGCAGATCGTGAGGTCAAATACTCGAATGGGACGATCCTTGATCAACTCGAGATCATTTGACTCATTTGACTTATTGGGAGTTTATCAATAGATATTTGTTTTTCTCTTCAATTTAGCAGGCATAGTCCGCAGTTGAGACACTACAGATTGAATCATGCCAGATGATACTCGGGATAATGCCGCGTAAAGAGCCCCAGGTCCTAGACTCAATTTCACGTACAACAACGTACAAGAACCATTCTTCCAAGAATCAAAGAGCGTAAGCCATTGGAAATACTATTTGTTAAGAAAAGAGTCAATTTGCAACGGGGCCTTTGAAGTTTGGATCGTGAGCTTTAATGTTCACGGAGTATACCATCAATACTACCTGAAAAAAAGGTAGGTACGTACTCGGTCATATGGCGGAACCGTCCGCACATTCCCCACTAAAAAGTTGCGACAACCGCTAGCTTTTGACAACACCGACGGTTCCATTGGATCGCCGCTAGAAACGTAAATTTGAATATGACCTCAAATCAACCTTGCAACTAGAAACCCGACGGCAAAACACACGACATTGGCCTCTTGCAATCCCGTCTAGTTCATCTATACAGGTCTATACCACCACAAATCACACAACCGAAAAGGATGAGCGACGCGAAACCGCACGACCCGGCCGCGGCGTGTCCCGTCGACCACAAGAGCCGCGAAGCGTGGATGCAACAAGCCCGCGCAGCCTCTTCCTCCTCGTCCTCCACCACCTCCGCCCCTCTCCCGCCAGATCACCCGCGGATACCGACCGCTGCAGCAGGCGCCGATGCCGAAGAGAGCTGTCCCGTAGACCACAAGGCGCGCGAAGCATGGATGCAGCAGGCGCGGGCGGCGTCGGCATCATCGTCTCCTTCTCCCGCCGCACCACCCCAGCAGCAGCAGCAGCAGCCCCAACAAACGTCCTGGACATCAGGCATTCTCTCCTACCTGCCCTTTGGTAGCAGCTCCTCATCCACCACCGCAGCCGTGCAACACCACCTTCAACAGCAAGTCCCAGAACAATCGCGACTAGGAACCAGCCGCATCGTCTCCTCGATACCGCGATCGGGACTCCTGCCAACGGGAGAAGGCGAGGCTGGGCAACAAGGAACACAGCACATGCCAGCCAACAAGGAGCAGGAGACGGGCGCCGACGAGGCGTCGGGCAATTGGATCTACCCATCAGAGAAAATGTTCTTCGACGCCATGAAGCGCAAGGGTCACGACCCGCAGGCTCCCGACATGCGCACCATTGTGCCCATTCACAATGCCGTCAATGAGCGCGCCTGGGCCGAGATTAAGCAGTGGGAGGCGCCGTTTTATCAAAAGGGCTCGAGGTACGTGATCATTGCAGAGATATCTGACAGCCACCATTGACGCGTGCTGGATCGAGCAATTACACACAAGACATTTAGAATAATATGCTAACTTGTATGATTTAACAGTTGCGAAGGTCCTAGGTTAAGCTCCTTTTCTGGTTTGAGCTCAAAACTGTCGCCAAAGGCCAAGATCAATACATGGTTGGGTTACCAAGCACCGTTTGATCGACACGACTGGGTAGTGGATCGCTGCGGGCAGGAAATTGAGTATATCATTGATTTCTACACGGGCCGGCCGCGTGGAGATGGCAAGCCCTCATTTTACTTGGACGTGCGGCCCAAGCTAAACAGCTGGGAAGGAGTCAAGATGCGAGCCCTGCGAGGCTTGGGCATCCAGTAAGTTCACGTGTTCATGTACAAGATATGTATAAACGAAATGTATTATAAGGGACCCCACGATCCCAGACAAGAAGGTTCGGAATTGCATCAAGGCCCGAAAGAAGGCTTCGCATTGGGTATCATAGTCAGTCATCATCAGCATCATCTCCAATCTCTGAAATGCAAGTCTATCGCATTTCTACTCCAGGGCGATTCGAATTGCTCGTCCAGTCTCGACTGCTCCTGCGTCCAAATCCCAGCCAGCACTCGCGAGTGCCTTGAAGAATTCCTTTTCAAAGACATAACCACTGTGAGCACGAGCATAAGCCTCCAATGCATCGAGATTTGTGGCGCCCTTTCGGAGGTAGATTCTTGCACCGCGCGTTGTGTAGGCAATCATGAAGGGCTCCTTTTTGAGAGAGAGGATCCAGTCGTAGGGGAGTGTCTCGGGCAGACTTGTAGCAAAATCGATATCTGGGCCCTCCCATGTCAGGATTCGCTCTACCTTGGCGACTTCGGCCGGGCGCATGATGCGACCGCTCTTGTGATACTCGTCAACGACAATGCAGGTTCTCTGTCGGTTGAGAGATCGCATCTGGACAGATCGGACGGCCTGGTAGTTGGTCCAGAGGTGGACACCGAGCAGGAAAAACATGGACAGCCAGACGGCAGTGGTTCCCTCGACAAAGTTGACAATCACACTACCAGCCAGCATACCCAAGAGAGAGATGACAGTTTCCTGGCTACCATCTTTGGCATTGAGCTCCGCGAGATTGCCAGTCTTGGCAAAGTGAGCGCTGAGACTGGCCTTGGCCGCGCCAGCAGCGACGCCGCAGAGAGAGCGCAAGATACCGGCAGCACAGAGGGCAATGATCTTTGGCTCCTGGGGCAGAGAAGGCGTGAGAATGTCGAGCAGGAGGGCGGCATCATTGAAGATGTCGGCCATGAAGCGGTAATACTTGCACTCGGGCTCAATGGCCTGACCGAAGCGGTGGGCAAACACAATGGTGGCAAGTCGGCCAGTCGACTCCTGGAGGACGGAGAGGAGGACAGCGCCTGTGGCTGAGGAGCCCTCCTTGCCCACACCAAAGCCCTGCAACACGGCTCTGTTGGACATCAGCCCGGCGATGGAGCTAGAGAAGGCCTGGAGTGAGTCCTTTAGGCGGAAAGTCAGCAAACTCATGTTGCAATCTAGAGCTATAATACAAGGGCGTCTTACATAGATCTGGTAGGGCGTATAATCGGCAGTGACCGTGTACGGATAGCCGGCTGGCAAGAAGACATCGAGAAGCTGTTTGACATAGCTCACGGTTGTCTTCGGCGGCAGCTAAAACCAAGGTAGTAGGCAGGTTAGCTACGGTAGGTACTTGGATATGAGTGGGAAGGGATTTGATAACATACGTTTGCCTTGTAGGGTCCGTCTTTCTTCTCTCGAGTGTAGTAGTAGACGACGGCACCCGACTCGTCAGTCACGTCCTTGTGAGTCGCCATCTTTGCGTCTCTCTCGCGTGCTGTTTGGTGACTACTGTTACCGTGTTTGATGTCGAGCTTTGGTAGTATGTATCAGATGTACCAGATTGAGCTTGTTGCCAGTTTTAGCAATGTTCAATGGATCCCCCCACCACCACCACGTTGCAGCGGGTCTGGTCGCCGTTTGTAGTGGGACACGCTAATGCGCTTGCCTAATCGAGGTGTCCTTATTGAATAATTTGAACCTCAACTTCAGATTCAACATTGAACCTTGGGCAACCAAAGAACTGCACCTCGTTTTTTTCAGTGTTGTACTTGTGCCATACCGATTGGATCCCAAGTATCAATCACTACTACATATACAAATGCCTACCCAGACTACCAACCACAGAGACTGCCAATTCTCATTGAGGACACTCTTGTGAAAGACAACTAGTCCTTCTGGTGCAGGTATGTTGCATGCTCTTTGTCTTACTGAAATATCATTAGGCAAGAAAACGTTTGGGCGTCTCAATATGCACAGACAATCTTAACTTGGTTCATGTAATAAAACATCAAATTGACAAAGGTATCTCGGATAAATAATAAATACACGGATTCTATACAAGAGACCCTGGGGCAGCTCAGTGCTTCGTGGGCTCTATCTCGGCGGTCTCTCCCGACTGGACGGGCTCCATGCCCTCGACCTTGCCGTTGAGCATGCCTTGGACATCCATGACCGGGCCAGTGTAGTGCTTGCGTCCATCAAAGATCCACTGCGAGCAAGAATCAGTAAAAGGTTCAGGCGAAAATGTAAAAGCAGAGTACTTACAGTGGAACCAGCAATCACCAGGATGACTCCGAAAGCAGCAACGCAGTAGTTCATGTTCTCGGAATCGACAGGGGTCTCGGGAGGGAAGACAAAGAGGACAGTGGTCAAGATGGCCCAGGCGATGCCGACAAGGTTGAAGATCCAGCCAATGGTGTTGGGGAGCTTGAAGGCTCGGGTCTCGGGCAACATCTTGCGGCCACGGAGGCAGTTGATCGCCGGAGGAATGGCGTAGGTGACACCAAGCGCGACAACCGATGCAGCAGTAATGGCGTTGAAGGTGCTGGATGAACCGAGGAAGATCAAACCAAAGATGACAACCCAGGCGGTTGTCCAGATGAGGGCGTTCAGGGGAACATCCAGGGTAGGGTGGACTCTGGCAAAGACGTGGCTGAAGGGAAGACCACGGTCACGGGCAAAGGCATAGCTCATACGAGAGCTGGTAGCCATGATACTGGTAGTGGTGAACAGCATGCAGATCAAGGGGAACATCAAGAGACAAGTGCTACCAGCCTTGCTGTTGGTAGCATCCATGAAGATCTGGAGGAGAGGTCCGGCCGCAGACTCAATGACAGCGTCGACATCCTTGAGGACAAACAAGAGACAGCTGAGGAAGAAGAAACCAGACACCATACCGATGCCGATACAGTACAGCATGATGCGAGGTCCCTGAATGTGCGGCTCGGGGATCTCCTCAATCATGTGAGCAACACCATCGAATCCAGTCAAGGCAAAGGCACCCTGAAGCAGACCAAGCATCCAGGCAAGGCCATCCGGCCAGCCAACCTCATTGATGAAGCTTCCATAGACGAAAGAGCCAGGCTGGAAGTCAGGCGTGGCGCAAGCAAATAGGGTGATGCTGATGATGATGAAACCGGCGACCGACCAGTAGAAGGCGGCCTGGGTAACCAGAGGCAAGAGTCTGTTGGCGAATGCGTTGATGGCCAGTGCAGCAGCGTTGAAGGCAAGGTAGATGAGGAATTGGTGCCACGCCTTGGACTCGTAGTTCTCATCAAACAGAGCAATAACGTTCAGCACAAACGTGCTGCCGAGCAGACCACCAGTGGCAGTCAGGGCGACCCAACCGGATACATTGATCCAGCCAGTCACGTAGCTGATGCCACGGCTCCAACGCTTCCAAGAGATAATGGCAGCCCAGTGATATTGGCCACCGGCTGTGGGGTAGGCAGACAGGAACTCGGCGAGGGAGGCGGCGAGGCACAGGTTGCAGATACCGGCCACGATCAGACCCCAGACGACAGCGCTGGGGCCACCGGAGGGCAGGGCAAGAGAGATGGAGGCGGCGAGGGCTGTCCAGGTGTTGAGGATGGCGAAGGCGAGACCAAGCATGGAAACCAGGGAGAAGTTTCGCTTCAGCTCCTGCTTGTGTCCCAGCTGCTCCAACGCGATGGCATCGTTGGCCACGGCGTGTTGGTGCTGGTTCTCGACAGGATGCTCCATGTTTGCGATCGAGAACACGAACGACTTTGCGATTGGTGTCTGTCTCGCCCGGGAATCAATCTGCAGAATGAATTGGCAGGATTCCTGATATCACCCAATTGTCGTCGTCAAAGAGTGAACTATTAATAACGCACCGTCTGGAATGCGGGCGATTGGACGACTGGTGATATTGCGCTGCGCGACCAACGGATGCAACAGCAAGCAAAAGATTCTTGGAGTCGAACAGATGAAGTCTGAGGCGAGATGTCATCCATGATTTAACTTTTTCAACGATTACTCCTTTGGGTAGGTACATCCTTAGACATGGACGGCCATGTGGGCACTGGGCTAGAGATGGGTGGTGATGGCTAGTCAGACACTCGACAGACTGGGCGAGAAAGCTTGACGTTTTGGTATGACAAAACCCGGGGGCCAGTCCCAGGCCGGGGGAACTCCAGTCGTATTGGTCGCCCGGCAGCCCGTTATCTATGGCTAATGGCTATTATCTGCCAGAAATGGGTAATCTTGGTGTCCATCCTGAATCCTGCCCCAGATTAGGGATTCGGTCCGGAGCGACGTCAGACAGCAGAATCGCCGTTCCAGGTCCTTGTCGCGCATTCGCCAGCCAACCAGCCATGCAAGCTCGAGCCTCACGATGCTCCACCTCTAGGCTACGCTACGGTCATTAGGCTTCGCAGAACTCCATCAGGTCCCCTAATTTCTGGGAGACAATGTGGGAATTCTGGACTCATGCGACCGTAATACTGATCCGTCATATCAACTCCTCTTGGGATCCGCGAATCTGGGGTTGTCAAGGGAAAAGCGTCTGGGCTCGTGCGCTATTTGTAACCAAAACCAATGTACGGCTGATTCGTGAGCCAGGCCCCCTGTTCCGTACTGCTGGGTATGTAATCGTAGATTCGGTGCAGATAAGTCAGCCCAGATGGATGCGATGCGATACGATGTGCGGCACTTGTCTTGCCCAGACACCAAAGACCAGGCCCCCAGCTTCCCGAACTTTACAGTTCTACGGCATATCTCTCAGACAGGGACGGGTGGCTTGACACAAGCATTTTTGGGAAACTTGCCGATTGGATTCGGATCAGCCCCAATAGCTGGGCAAAAGCTGGGCACAGTGGTACCCGTGCGGGAACTGCGTCGCCAAGCCGCTGCCAACAGTCAAGACATCTTGGCTCGCCGGCGAACCCGGAGCTCTCTCTCTTTGTGTCTCTTGTTTCCTCTCCCATTTCGGTATCGCCACACGTTAAGCAACAGCATGACAATAAAGTAGCACACGTAGCTGAACGTTATGATTGTAGTTAGCGCATCTGCATGTCTGCAATTCCGCAAGTACATAGCCCAATCCACCATTGAAGAAATCTAACTAGTTTCGGTGGTGCCGCTCACTGTACCTAGATTCGGCATTAACCAGCTGATCCCATAGCGCACACACTACGGAAGTCGCTCCCAAAAGTCATGGCCCACCCCACTTGACAGGGGAAATTTCCGCTCAGCTGTCACCAGCTGTCAAATAAATTGCAGCTAACAGCCATTTTCTATACTACTGTTGATCAAGGTGGTGCTTTCCTATTGGAGTTTAAACTGGTCTGATATAGGTGTCAATTATATGATATATTAATCTATATTCTGCGCCTTTTAGTTTTAATAAGGTGTACGCTTATTTGGGTGGCCCCGGCTAATCCCCGGGAGGTCCCGTATATTTATTTAAATACTATAGGGTTAATCCGTATGCTTAAGCATACCCTAATATATAGGAATTATAATTTACTATCTAATATACCCCTTTAGATTTACGATTTATCGTGGATTTGGCCATATTTAAATTAAAATTGCTAATTAGTAAAATATAGCTTTTTTTAAAGCTATTCGTTTTAATTACGATAGGTAACGTTAAATTTTATTTATTATAGAAAATTCTGTTATTTGCCTATTAGCAAGCTTTTCGTTAATTTATTTATTATTATTTTATTTAAAGGTTTATAGATAATTCTAATTTTTTTTTTTAGGCTTTTTATCGTAATTAATAGTTATAAATATTTATATAATAAAGCTTTATTTTTAATAACGCGATTTCGGCGTTAATTAAATTAATAGTTTATTTATTATTATACTTAATAGTAATAGTGCTATTATTTAGCTATATCGATAATTTTTTTAATAATCGGCTAATAAATAATATTTTTTTAGTAATTTGCGTTAAGGTAAATAATTTAGCTTTTATAATAAAAATAATAATTATATTTTATTTATTTAATCGCTAATTAATTAGTTTTCCGAATAACTTTATAGCGAATATTTAAGTATTTTTGCGATCGATGCTATTATCGGTAAATAATACGTTATTAATAATTATTAAATTAAAGGATTTTCCGATTTTAAGCGAAAGTTTTTTAGTATTAATTAGGTAAATTAAAACTCGATTAATAGCTTTTTAATATATTTAGCTTAGATTATTAAGGAATCGAGCTAATTTAGTTATTGCGAATATAATATTTAATTTTATAAATATAGCCGCGAATAATAGTAATCTAATTTTTTTTTAATATTTTTATATTTCGTAAAAAAACGCTATAATTAATCGAAATATAAATTTTTCGTAGTTTATTAGCGTTATATAAATTTTTTTTTATTTATAAACTTGGCGATTTTTTTAAAATAAGCCTTTTAAGAAAGCTAGATTATTTTAGATATACGATTTTTAATTATTTTTATCCTAAGGAACCATTATATTGGCTTGCTATTACTAATTTTATATTTTTTTATAAAGTGCTATATTAAATAATTAATAGCTTTTTTATTTTTATTTTTATATACGATAATTATATCGTTAACGTAAAAAAAAAACTAGTATTTTTTTTTAATAAATATATAAGGCTTATATAATATTTAGGTATAACCGATTTCGGCTAGAGTTTTTATAAATTTTTTTTATTATAATAGCGGTAATATCCGTAATTTATAAAATGCTTTATTTAATAATAATATAGCGTTTTTTTTTCGATATTTATCCGGTATTTTTATAAATATATTTTAATTAATAAGAGCGTATATAAACGCGTTTATTACGTTATATTATATTAATTTAAGGTCGAATTTCGCTATAATCGCGATTAGGATGCGAAATAATTTTTTAGCTAATATAACCGCGTAAATTTTTTGGTTTTAAGATTTCGCTTATTAATTATCGCGAACGACGAATTTTGCTTTATATTTTTGGAATTTCCCGTGCTTATCGAATTTATATACGTATATTTATATATAATTAAAAATTTATTTATTTTTTATTCGTAAATTTTTCTTATTAATTTTGGTTTAAAATCGCATATTTTTATAATTTTATAAATAATTAGCTTTTATTTAAAAAAATAATCTGCTAAACGGATAATAATATAATTTATAATGCTATTTAGGGGAAGCTGGGATTTCCGTTTTATAAATTTTTACCTTTTAATAAAAAAAGCGTTTTAGCTTTGTTTTATCGTTTTAATTATTATTTTATTTTGCTTTAGGAACGGCTTTATAATTAGCTAGGAAAATTATTTATTATAAGATTATTTTAGGTCTTTTTTTTAATAGCGCTATATTTTTAATTATAATCGCTTTTATGCTATATATTAATAAAGCTAATAGAAGTATTTATAATAGAGTTTAAAGGGCAAATTTCGCTATAATAAAGGGGTATTATTTATTTTTTTTATTTAGCGTTGCTTTTTTATTTTTTTAATTATTACTTTTTTTTTAATTATTTTAATTATCGCCTAGCAAGATATTTTTTGCGGCGGTATTTTTATTTTTTAATTCCTATAGGATCTCGTTTTTAAATATTACGTAATTAATTACGAAATCGGCGATAAGCTGGGTATCAGTATTTAAAAGCTTATTTTTAAATATATCCTATTTTCCGTCGCATAATTTTTTTTCGTTTATAATTATATTTTTCGTATTAATTAATTTATTTTAATTAGGAATTTAGATTTTGTAAATATTAGATAACCTATATCCGATTAGGTATCTTATTTATATTTTAGGTGCTAATTATTATAAACGGCCGAATTTCTATTATATTATTGGCGTTATTGCGTATGCTTTATATCCGAATATTTTAAAATAAATTTAATTAAGCTTATAGCTTGGATTTAGAACTCCTTTTGCTTTTGTAATTATTTTATAAAATTTTATATATAATATACGTTATCGGGAATTATAATTCGGCGTGCGATTATATAAATATACCGCGGTTTTGCCGATTTCGGGCCAAAATTAGTAAAGGAGTTTTGCGTTAATGCGTATTATCCGTTTTTTTTTTAATTATACCCCTTAAGCGTTTAATAATTCTATTTTAGGTTTATATATATAATGCTAAAGGCTCGAATTTAATATATTTATTTTCAAAGTATTTTTTTATTACTTATTTAATTTTTATAATTTTGTTATCGCATTCGATAATTTTAATTTTAATATTATATTAAATTTTTATTATATTTAGGAACGATCGGAAAGCGTTAATTAATATAACCGCAATTTTTTCCGTAAAATAATAATCCTATATATATCCCGTTTACCGATAGGTAATTAGCATTTAGGATATATAATTTTCGATTTTTTTAATATAATTATAAAAATTTATAGCTAATCGTTCGCTATAATTTTCGTTAATTAGCCGTAACGCTTACCGTAATTAGCGCGTAATTTTTATAAATGCGTAAGCTTTATATTTTATTATAATTAGTCTTTTAATTCTTACCTTTTAAAATAAATAAATAAAATATTCGAAAGCTACCGGGCCTAAATATTTTATTTTATAATGTTATCGTATAGCTTCCCTAATTAATAATAGCTTTTTTATTTATATTATATATTTTTTTCGGTAAATAGCAAATAACGCTAAAAATAATTCGTAAAATCTATATTCGAAAATATATTATCCGTATCGGTTTTAAAATATACTAATTAAAAATCTATTTTTTTTGCGTAATATTATAAAATCGTTTTTATTATTTTAATAATATCTTTATCCTCGTAATTAACGGAGTAATACTAATATAATTAGCAACCTAGGATAATAGGCTATATTATTTAATAATAATATTTTAAATCCGAGCTATATAATTATTATACCGTACCCGTAAATAAATAATTTCCGGTCGCCTAATTAAATAAAATTATAATTAAAAGTTTGCTTATAATTAATAAGCCTTATTTTTATATTTATAATTAAAATCGTTATCGCTAAATTTAAAATAACTAAATAGCGCAAAAAATAATTTTTTATAAATATTATAAAATTATTTTATATATTTACTATTAATCGTCCGTTTTATTAATTTGTATTAATCGGAAGCGATTTTTTTTTTAGTTATTCGTAATATGCTAATTCGGCTAATTTTAATCCTTTTTATGCTACGAACTTATTCCTATAAATTAAGGTTTTTTTTAAAAGTTTTATTTATTCGTATTTATATTTTATTTTTAGGGACGAAACCTAAATAGGCTTTTTTTAAGAATACGTAAAAATATAAATTAAAGGCGTAAAAAAGGTGGCAAATAAGGCATTTAATATTTTTTTACCTTTTATTATAGGTAATTCGTTTACTTTTTTTTTATATAAATTAGCCGCATTTAATCGGGGAGGCATTTAATTTTTAATAGGGTAAGCGTCTTTATTTTATCCGTTTTAGGGCTATTTTTTAGCTTTATTAGCGTAAATTGCGAAAGCGCTTTTCCTAATTTTTAGCCTAATCGGCTATTAAATATTTAAATTTTTACGGAAATCGTTGTTTATTACCCGATATTTTAAATTCTTATTTAAAATGCTTTATTTTTTATAAATTTAATAAAAAACGGCCTATTATAGCATAATTAAAATAATTATATTTAGGAAATTTATAGCTTAAGCCGAATTATCCTATACTTCGACTATTTGCTTTACCTAGGTTTTCGCTATAATTATTTTTTATTTATTAACCTAATTAGTAGCTTTTTTTAATATTTTCGGAGGCTTAAAAGCTTTTAAATATTATTTTTTTATTTTTTTTTTATTATTTATAGCTAATTTGTTATAGCGAGCCCTTAAATTTTCGTATTATTTATATAGGGGCTCGTTAATTAAGCAATATATAGAGAAAAAGTTTAAAAAAATCGTTATAATTATTTATTTTATAATTTTTTAATCGCCGTATATTATTTAGCGTATATAGCCTTTTTTATTTTATAATAGTTATAATCGAAGTTAAATAACTTTTAACCTTTTTTAATAAGATCCGTAATCGTTTATTCCCTATTTTTTTTATTTTATATAATCGGATCGTCGTTTATATCTGCAGCTTCGAAAGTAATAGCCGCGGTTTTTATATATTTAATTTTTTTTATATCCGGTTCGATTAGGGTTTTAATTAAAATCGTTTTATTTTTAAAATAATTAGTTAATCCGGTAATTTATGCTTAAATTTAAAACGCATATTCCTAATTATTCCAATCGGAGGTTATTTTTAATAATGCCGTTAGGCCGATTCCGGCTTCCTTCGTAATTATTATTTTCGTAGCTTCGGCGGAAATATTAAAACTCTTAATTATTAATTAAAATAATGCTTTCCTATTAAAGTTTAAACTAATCTAATATAAATATTAATTATATAATATATTAATTTATATTTTGCGCCTTTTAGTTTTAATAAAATATACGCTTATTTAGGTGGCCCCGGCTAATCCCCGGGAGGTCCCGTACATTTATCTAAATATTATAGGGTTGATCCGTGTGCTCAAGCACACCCCAGTATATGGGAACCATAATCCACCATCTGACAACTACAACAGATCAATGGCCAGTCAATAGATAAGCCATTTCCTCCTTAGTCAACTGATCCTCTTCCCACTCCTCCTCGTCCTCAACCTCAATTAATAATTTCCTTTTTAGGACGGCCCAATCAGTTCCTGGCCTATTAGGGCGCGGGGCTCTTCCCTCTTTATACTCGTTCCCCCCCTCGCACCATATAATTTCTTATATATAATGTGGGATCCTCTTAATCCATGCCCGTACACGCTTAAATGGCATCTCCCGCCAAGCCTTTAACCAGCGCTTTATAGCTTCCTTTTTTATAGCCGGCGGTCCCTTTTTAGTAGTTTCTCGTTTCAGATAATACTAATAGGGCTTTATAGCATTTAGATTTAGCGAATTACCAGGCTAAAATAGCTTAGCTATATTTTTTAAATTATAGGTTTTTTCGTTAAATTAGTGTTTATAAGCAGGGGCACCGTCCTTTTAGACGAATATATCCTCCCGTTCTTTAGCTAGGCGGTCCCTATAAGGAAATATTTTAGCTAATAAGATCTTTTTGCGATATTTATATTAGTCGATTCCTCCTTTTTTAAAGCGTAATAACTTCCTAATTATAGCTTTAAAACGCTATATAGGCTTTTTCCTAAGCTTATTCCTTAATTTTAATCGGGATATAGCATTATTAAGCTTTTATTTTGCTTTTATAATTAGTTTAAGCTTTATATTAAGCTTATCCACCTTTTTAGCAGCAGCCTTTTTTATTACCTTAGTTTTTAAGCCTTAGCAATAGCAAGGGCTTATAAAATTATAGCTAAAGGCACCCTAAAATATAAATTCGCTATAGCCTTTTTAACGGGGACGTATATAACTCTTCGAAAATGCCTTTTCGAGAGTGCGCTAAATTTTATAGCCACCTCTTTTATAGCTAATTATAATATTAATTTCGTTAAATTATATAACTTTTTTTTAATTTTTTATAATTTAGTTTTAATAATTTAGTGCGAATTATAATTTGGCCGCTTTTTATTTAGCTATAAATTCCGGCTTGCGCGTAGGCTTAGTTTTCGAAAACCGTAAAGCTTTAAATATGCGCTAAATTATAAAGTGGCCTATAATTATACCGAATTATTCCTTTAATTCCTTAGCTATAATCTCGCACGTTTTTTTTTTTGCCGTAGCGGTTACGGCGGATTATAGCAGTCACCTAACGGTCTAATTCCTCGCCTTATTTCTTAGGCCTTCCCGATCGGAAAGCATCCTTTATATATTTAAGCTTAATTTCGAACGCGGAATTAGCCGGATTAAAGCCGCGTTTTATAGCCCGCTTATATATATTATTTATAATACGTAATGGGAAGAAAGGCTTTCCCGATTTGTCCTTCCCGAAAAAGTCAGAAATTTAGGGAGCTAACTAATTAAAACGCGGGAATTTTAATAGCAATATATAGGATTTATTTATTACGTCTATATAATGCCGCTTAATTAGATCTTAAATAGCCATAATAATAGCTATAGGGGGTGTAATAGGTGTAATTAAGGAAGTAGTTATTGTGATGGGTGTAAGTGGAATTAACTTATATAATTATATGGTATCGATTATAACAAAATTAAGTATATTTACTGCAAAACGGGAAATCACACTGCTATATTTATTTAAATTGCATTAATTAAAGCCCTTATTTCTATCTTAATAACTTATCTAAAACGTATAAATGTGTTATATAATGTGTTATTTAATTAAATAACGTATAAGTGGGTGATAATTAACGTGGTTATAATGAAATTCAATAGCTATATCTGGCGGTGTAGGGGTGCCTGGCTGTTTTAATGGCAGCTGTGACTTTATTGACAGCTGGTGACAGCTGAGTGGAAATTTCCCCTGTCAAGTGGGGTGGGCCATGACTTTTGGGAGCGACTTCCGTACTATGCAGGCACCATCAACAGGTCCTGGGCCAGAACCTGCATCCAGCTCTTCAAGATCACTTGCTGAACACTCTGAGCTTTTATCTCTAACGGGCGCATACTAGGTAGTATCCAGTCCATTCGTAGTATCAAGACCATTTCATTTATTTCATCCAGTCTACTCAATCAATTTACAGTCACGAGACGATCTTCCAATAGCACATTACACTAGAACCTCGACCCCGATTTCGGCACAAAAATCAAAGAGAGCTCGCGCTAATGAGAGTTCATTACTATACTCAAACTCCACGAGTGGCCATGAATCCGAAATAGGCAATCGACCCGATGGGAAACATGCGGCCCTTGTGCATGCGGACAAAGTATGGGGTGTAGTTGGGGTGTACCCTAGATGGAGTAATAAATATAGAGGCGGGCATCTTGCATGAGTCCGGGTCAGTTTAGACATCTGGCCTCCTGCCTGCAGAATCTACAATGTCTTGCATTTTCTCACTAAAGAAAATACGCGTTCTGGGCTCTTGCCTAAAAAGTCACGCGCTTATCCTTGTGGGTTTGGGAACGCCCTGACTCGCAGGTTACCAACGACAACGCGTCGCAAAGGGGAGAAGGTAGATGAGACCAAGATTGCTCAGTTTGACCTCGAGATGTCTATATCACAATACATGGTATGCGTAAACACAATTAGGAACACTTCATGCAACCTGGTGGTTCGGTGAAGAAATAAGCTGGCCCAAGTCTTGTAGGCCGACGTATTGATCCCATAAAGGTAGCAGGATTTCTTCCCTTTTCCTTTCCTAAGATTTTATCAAATGGGTACTTGGCGATAGTTCCCATTCCATAACCAAATCAGGACCACTACGATCAAAAAACAAACTGAGGATCCAAATCTTGTATAGGTTCACAATTGCCTTGTCGTACCAATGGACAGCTTATCGGTATAAAGAAAACGGCTCTATTAACAGAAAATTTCATGTCTCAAGTGATTCAAGACCATTCGAAGAAGCTGGAAACTCTCGCTCCTGCTTCCCAAATCCTCCAGAAACACATTCACCTATACATTTGAGGCTTCGTGTCTTGCACATGGCATCAGGATCTCAGTCGAAAGGTCTGCAGCGCTGAGCACACTAGGAGTAATGCTATATGATTGAGATTGTGTATCGACCACGGTTCTTCTTCTCGTAATACGACTCTTCAATGTCACAAGGGTGGTGAAGGATGCTGGCGACTCCGCTGTGGTGTACCGTCAAGAATAAGCCGACCCTGTGAAACTGTCCTCGAACGCGATCAGTGGGTATGAGTGTCAATCCCATTGTTGCAAAAATGCCAGCCCCAATGGTTGAGAGGATCGGCAGTAAGAATACGCTTTGTGTCGGGGGATGAACCGTAATGGTGGGTTGCAATATGATGTGTTTATTCTCATCTAAGGACCACCGAAAGACTCGCTTCAGACAACGTTTATAATGATCGTTGTCTTGGGGCTTGTTTAAGTCTGCTGGAGTGATTACATCTGGCAGAAAGGCAATCTTCTTTCTCGAGTGTCCAACTGTCCAGTATGGTTTAGCTTTGCCTTTTGGGTCGCTCTGGCTCAGTCGTGCCTCTCGTAGGGATCCTTGGAGTCGCAGGAAGCCAGCCTTGATAGCACCAGTGTTGTCTTGGTCCATCATGGGTGACGTTTGAGCTTCTACAAGCTTGCAAAGCACCTGCACGCGATTCTTTTGGCCGTAATAAAATCGGTCAGGTGTGAGACCATGCCAGACCGCAGTCCCAGTCGAAGCCCAAGACCATGTTGGTGCCGTATATTGCTGCGTGCGGTTAGAGCTGTAGAGGTATTTGCTGTGCCAGAGTAGCTGCAGTAGCAAATCCTTTTTCCAAAGCCCAGCCACGTACTCGTCGCCCGTGTTGCGCTGCACTTCCTTGACTATACCAGACAAAGCAGCTAGTCTGTCTGTATCATATGTGAGTCTCATCTGACTGTATGTTTCTACGAGATGGGTCCAGGTGCTCCACCTCTCTTCAGACGTATGCATTGCTCCATTCATACAACGCCACAAAGATACAATCGTATCCACACTAGGTGAGCCCAACCATGAATTTGGAACAGCATTAGGCCACTGCTCGCTGAAGCCTTCCTCCGTCTTGGCCTCAAAAAAGACTTGCCGAGTAGTGAAATGCATAATCTTTGGAGAGAGTAGTCTTTCTTGAAAGACCCATGCTCTATTGGCAAGAGGTGCACTACTTACTACCCTCCATGGCTCGTGTGCTATAACGTAGCGTGAAAGACCGTCACCCTTAATCGCTGGGTCCCTCCACGCAACGTCGTCGACTTGAAGTGGCAAGAATGTCTCGATGTCTCTTGACCTGATCAAACCTGCCTCACTATCATGGGCAACGTCCGCAGATATATTGCATGTTGCATTTTGGTAGATTTGGCCCATGTTTAACCCCTGGCTGAACCAATCTTCCTTCGAATCTTGGATGATGCAGAGAGAGTCGATCCACAGGTAATTGAAGCCCAGGTCGCAAGTAATCTTGATGGCGTCTCGGAAGTTTTTAGGTAGTAGCTGATACGGAACACATTGTTTGAATTTTTCAATGTTGCTCTCCATCAAACGTAAGAATTTGTTCTGTCCCCAACGATGGCTCAGGGTCAAATACTGAGTTCCTCGAGGCAATGCGTTGTCCTCACACAATGACACTTGGTACTGCTCATCCTCGGACAACGATCGAACGTGTAACAGGCGCTTTGGGGGAAAGCGATTTGGATCCAAGACGGTTCTCTCCGCCGACTCGTCTCGAACCCATTGTCTTGCTCGCTCTTTGATTGAGGCAGACCATGTGGTATGACCCGAACAGTCAGTAGCCAGCTGCTTGCCTGAATGCCAAGTCAGTTCTAAGATGAGTATGTTCCATCTACAGCTATGTAGCCAACATTCACTTACCCGTTTGCTGGACCATGAGGTCTAGTAGTTTCGTTGAGCTGCCACCAACGCAGAGGCAAGAGAAAGTAATGGTAACATTGACGGCAAGTTTCTTAAGTTTGTAGAGGAATCGCAATGGCGTAGCTGATTCGGATTGCGTAGGCAGCGGGACTCGGAGGTCTGGATCTGCCAGCCTATCTCTCAGCAGCCGACATATGTAACAACGCTGCTCAGCGGCTTCTACTACATCCTTGTGGGACGTGTGATGCTTGAATTCCTCTCCAGAAAGGCCTCGTGGAAGGTAGGGATTGGCGAATATCTGGCGACATATACTGCAGAGACTTAAAGATGAGCAGGCCGGTTTTAGATCTTGCTCGCTCGGTTTGTCCAGTTCTATCCGTTCGTCAGACATAGTATTGCTTCGCTCTTCTGAGCACAAGACGACACCCAGCAGTCACAGCTCACGACTTCCTAGCGAGGACAGCAGCGCAAATCTGGTGTGTCGCTCGATCAGCACGGGAGTCTATCTCTGCCAATGCTCAGCGCGCAAAGGCGGAGGAAATCGTGATGTCGAGAATTGAGGACATTGAAGCAGCGATTGTCAGTCAAATGCTCACACAGCGCGGGATTAATGAACACTGCCACGTCAGTCTCGGGCTCCGCATATCTGCATTCAATACTTCGTCTAATCCACTGTCTCGTCCACTGTATTATTAATATGTGGGCACCATCGCGACCTCTGCATTGTCCGATTCTGTTGAATCAGAAGCGGAGCTAATGGGCAGAGAGCCTGTACCAATGTTTTTCTAGAAAGCACCCTTGATGTAAAACGGGACCTTTACCACCTCGGCCTATTTGAGCTTTTGTTTTACACTATCCAGTCCCTATCCATAGTCTATTCACATTACACCTCTGGTAAAGAGGTCAGGCCCGTCCCTGGGCCAGAAAAAGGAAAAGGGTATGCAGGCGCTGCAATCATTCTATATATACCAACCAAAGACTCGCTCCCCAAACAAGCCGATCACTTCTTCGTGGCTCTCTCGGCAAAATCCACTCATCTCGATCAACATGAATCGAGTCAAGATATACAAGGAAAGTAACTGAAGACGTATTATATCCTGCCGCCTTCGACGACCTGACGGCCCAAAATCTCAATCTCGCCAGATTCCGCGGTGCGCCGCCGTTCCATGACCCAGCGTGTCTCGCCACTGTCTTCTTCCTTGTGATAGGAGATGCTATCTGAGCTGCCTTTGTGACGATGCCCCATGCCGGGTCGGGATTGCGAGGGCTTGCCAACAGAAGGACTCATTGCCTCCATGGCGGAAGAAGGCTGCGAGTAAATCACCGGGCTTGGCGCGAGTTCAGATTCGGTCTCTTCATCTTCAATGACTGGCGGGAAACCAGTGTGACCTGCCGGTGGTAGCGGCGGAGGGCTATACAAAGGTGCAGGTAAGGGCGACGTCGTCGTGTTGAGGCCCATATTCGGCGGCACACTGGGCGGAGAAATTGGGTTGTTCGGTGCGCCCACCATTGCCATGGTCAGTGTTGGGCTGCCTTGACCACTGCCAGCGCCTGAATCCATGCTCCAGATGGAAAAGGCCGAGTTCTTGCGCGCATGACCTGAGCCAGGGCCATTATGGGGGCGGTCCCGTTCTTGACCAAACGGGCTGGTGGCGCCATTACGATCACTAGGGGAACCCTCGCGGGAGCTCGCTAGAGATGCCTGTGAGCCTCCCCATGCCTTTGTCCGCAAACGTAGCAAATTTGACAGAGTCATATTATCATCATCTGCCATCATTGCCAGTTGGGCCAAACCAGGACTTTGCAATGGCCCATCCCGACCGCCACTGCTGGGAATCGGCATGCTCATGATAGAATTCCGGTTCGAATACTCGGAGCGTTCAGTGATGGGAGTCAAGTTTGGTTCTCTCGACACCACACGGCCCGACTTTGAACGCATGACACCGCTAGGTCCAAAATAGCCACCATAGGACGTCTCAGCTTCGTTGAAAATATTACTTCCTCTCTGCGTCTGGGAAAGGGGCGTTGAATAGAAGCCGAATTCTTGGCCGTACCAACCATCGTCGTCATTTGCCAGTGCGCTCGCATTGGCCTCGGCAATGATGGCATCATCGTCAAGTTCGTAGTCGTCCAGGCCGTTGCCATAATCATCATCGTAATCATAATCTCCAAATGCGTCGTCGATATTCTGGTTGGACCCTGCCGAGCCACTAGTCGTAGGGGATGTAACAGTCAACTCGGCAGGCAGAGGTGGTGTTGTGGAAGCGCGTCGAAACTTTCCTGAGTCGGCAGCTTTTTGGACGGCCTCCGCCAGTGCGGCTTGGGTTGCCAGCATTGTATCCTGATTTAGTTCAGGTAAATCGGATATCGGCGGCAATGGTTCTTTCAGTATCTCCTCCGCCTTCTCTCCCTCGAGCTCGTTATTCTCTTGCTCAATCTTGTCGTCGCAGTCATGTTTTGTCTCCTTCTCTTCTTTCTCTTTTTCCTCTTCTTCGTCCTCTTCGTCCTCTTCATCCTCTTCTTCGTAGGTTTCCAATGCGCCCAGTTTCTCACGCAAAGCTGCACTTAGAGAATCCTGGCTCAGAGGCTCACCTACATCAGGCTGCGCTGATATTTTGGGAGTAATATCGTCAGACTCGGATTTGGCAGCTTCTTGGCGGTTCATCTTTTGGGCTAATGCGCTGGCAAACATGCCTGGGATTGGCCTACCCCATTGATCCGTGTCGTCAAGATCAAAGAGTGACTCATCAATCGCATTACCGTCGCCCTCGCCCTCAAAATCATGTCCTCCAAAGTAGAGCTCATCGTCTTTATCTAGATGTCTCGGTATCATCGGATCCTGAGATGACGGTTCTTGTTTGAGTGGTGCTTCCTCGGGCGTCTCAATCTTCGCATCGAGTCCTTGAATGCCTAGTCCAGTTGGGCTTTCGAGCATGGGTGATTCGGGAGATCTGAGGGTCTCTCCACCGATGGATGCTGTCGAGGAGAGTCCACTAATACCAGGTGATTCCTTGGTCATTGCATAGCCGATCACATTCCCGTCCATGTCTCTTGGTGTCGGCACCAGTCCAGTGGTTAGAGGACTGGCCAGAGATGACGCAGGGCCAGATCTTTGAAAAACAAAACCGGCAAAGTTCTCTTGGTCGTTGTCTGGATCAAGTCCCACCTCGGGCACTTCTTCCTCATAATAGTCGCAGTTCACACCGGGAATCGCTTCCTCGAGTCCATCATCGTAGTCCATGGCATCATAATCAAAGTTGTCTTCGTCGAAATCATCAAATCGCGAGTCCCGTTTCGATGTGGGCGACTCTGCTTGTTTCTCTTGTTGGCGTTGCCGGTGCTTCTCCTCGAGCAATTTCTCTGCACTTGCAGCTCCAATCATGTCAAAGCTGAACCTTGAGGATGTGCTCTTCATATGTTTAGGAATAGAGGACTTGATCCCCTTGCTGGACACTCCAGACGTGTTCCGTGAGAGAGTAGAGATGGAGGATGGGATCGAGCTTTGTCTCCTGGCGCTGTCCTTGCCCCGTCTCGAGCTTTGGCTCGAAAAGTCATTGGCGTCGACAGACATGGTTCTGGAATGAACAGAAGAAGACGTCCGATCCGAGGGCGCCTGATTGTCCTTGGGAGGAACCGGAGGCCCAGGTTGTGGAGGCGATTCGGTTTCCCGTATTGGAGGTGGACGGGCCTCTGCCACTGGCTTTTCCCCAACCAGAGAAGCAACATCGTTGCTCGAGACGATTCTCCGAGGACGTGGCGCACTGAAATCATGAACTCTGGTGCCCCTTATAGGCTGGTATGATGGTTCCTCTCGAGTTCGGCGTAGCGGTAGTGACAGCTCTGGGAGAACACTCTGACTCGTCTTCCTCCTTAAAAGTAGATTCGATATAGGATTCTTGAGAAAAGGTATGCTTCTGCGATCCCGTACTGGTTCTGGTACAGTATTTTGGGCAGGGGCCCCCATTGCGTCACTTTGTAACTTTGCAGCATGTTGTCGCTTTCCACTAGTACCACTGCTAGACTGTTCTGTTGGCGAGAGGAAAGATACTGAAGCATTCCTGTCCGTCGGGCTTGTCACGGCAGACGCATTTGATCTCCCATAGCTGACCGAATTCCGACCAGGGCCTGGCCTCGCGGCATCCTGTTGTTCTCGTTGGTAGTTCTGCAAAGCCAATCCACCTAGGAAGCCCGATTTCTCATTGTACGGTGGCCTTTGCGACGCCTTGCTATCCTCGCGCAGCTTGTGTTCCTGTTCTGGCGATAGCATCGGGGCATTTGGCTGTGGCGAAGCTATCCGCGCGATGGGCGGTAGAGTGGGAGGAACCTCTCGAGATGACGGTAGTGGTGGCGACACTACATTTGGCTGTGAGGGAAAGGTGGTCGCCCCATTGCCGTGGCTCGCATGTGATGTGCCTAGAGAATATCGCGATTCTTTACCAGACACCGGACCGGGGACCTCGTCGGGAGACGGCTGCTTTGGCTGCAGCGCAGCGCTGTCCCACGTTGGGCCATTCTCTGGCACAGGCGAGGTGGGATTGGAGGTGCCCCGGCGGTGGAAGCGGAGATGTGACAGCATTCCGGACTCTCACGGCTCTTTCGCCGGAGTGCGCGAAGAAGAGTCTCGACGAGGCGTCGCAGTGGACTGGAATGCGGCTTTTTTTTTTATCCTTCTCCCACTCAAATGTCGGTCGGTCAATCGTCCGGTCGGGAATGGCGTTCAAGGCACAATTGCGCGACGCCCGGCGTCTGGTGGAGTCGATCGCGTCGCCGTCATCCGAAGGCCAATATTTTGTCGTAATCGTCGGGGAGGAGGCAGATGAGGCGACAGCTCCGTAGCTAGCTAAGCTAAGCTAAAAGCTAATTTGCTTCTTGGGCGCAATGTGGCTGCTATTATAGAGATCTCGTTGTCCCCAAAGTCTCAATCATGACTTGGAAAGAGAATTCGCAAAGAGAGTGAAAAGCGTGATGTAACATGAAGAGGACCCTCCAAAAAAAAGACAGGCAAATGAATGGATTAGCAAGCTACCAACAGTTGACCGTCCAACTTCCCCCAGTCAGACAAGAAACTCCAATGCGTGAGATCTTCAACAGTGCCCACCAAATAGAGACTTAGGGTGCGCTAATCGTAAATCGAGAAACAAGAGCGATCCCTCGCGTGCAGCCAGTTTCTTTTTTTGGTGTTTACATGTCCAGCAACCCAACGGCCGTTAGCGACTAACAACCAAGTCACCAGCCTGTGCAAGCCTGTTTTTGGCTGGATCCCGCCTCGTGTTGGGCATTTAGTTCAGGGTTCAAAGCACTAATAAACAGTGAAGGGGGCAAGGTCATCATTGTGCATGCCCAAGAGGCGCTACAGGGCACCAAAACTTTACAAGCTTGACCATAAGTGGACCTAGATCTATGCACTGGGTAACTCCTCTGTGCCGGCATATAAAAGCACAGTACCTGAAACTGCAGCATTGCGGATCATCAAGGTCCCTAACCAGACAAGATCTGAGGCAACGGTGTATGTTAGCAAGTCTTGTTGGACGGACCAGATTCGATCTTTGTGATTGTTTGTTCTCACCTTATTCATGTATGAAGACTTCACAGTATTGCCACCAAAGATTCTTCTTCTGACTTCCGCTTTCAAGCAGTATACTTTGGCCCGTACGGGTAAAACAATAAAGCAACTGCACAGCTTCTTGTCTTGAATAACGGTATCGTCTTGTCTTTGGATGAATCAATAATGCCTTGTATTTGTGCAAATGCATTATGGCAGCCAAAAAGCTCAATCGATGTTCGAGTATAACTTTGTTGCTTTGCGTTCTTTTTGATGGAGCTTTGCATGCGCAGTATCAACTCCATTTACTCAAATGGATACAGGATACACACCAGCATTGTTCCATTCCAGCATCTCCTGTCTCGTACTTCAGATTCATTTGTATTCCAAAATGAATGGCAAAGACTCTTCGGACCTAATTGAGGTGCAATCCCTACGTAGAGTAACATCAGCTAATTTCCGAAGCAGAGAGCAGGAGGGGGTCCATCAGCACGGCCGCAACTTGAGAACCGACCGTATCGCTAAAAGCCGGGAGCTATCGACAGTACGAGCATGCCAAACCCTGAGGACCATGTTATAACGATTGCGCAGTCCTTGCATCAAATATTTCTCGAATTTGATAGCCCACGCTGTGGGCGATATAGACTCTCATTCTTCTTACTCAACACTCAAACGTCCCAATTGATCCTGTCATAACACAAAGCGACTCCAAATTCTGCTCTTGGTTGGTTGCTCTTGATCCTATCAATGATTAGGTAAATAGTTAACCTTGGCGGGTGCTAATAGTTAAATTGACAATCAAGCCAGAGCCTATCTAGGCAGGCTATAAGCAGTGGGTATACTATACCAACCTAGAGAAACATAAAAGAAACGAAGACAAACAAAACTGCGAGGCCATGAGCCTATAGTATTTGTCAGTAGTCACTGTCTCAGTGACAAGGCCCAGTATTTATGTGTCATTTGGCCAGTTCCCAAGCAAAGTCGGTGAAGATACCGTTTGCTGACTTTCGACTTGAACACCCATACGGATAGTGTTTCTTGCACTCGAAATCTTTACCTTGTCAACCAACTCGAGCTTCACCTATTAACCTTAAGCAAATGCTTCGTTGCTCGACCACGATACACATTTAGTTCTGTCAAACATCTGAGATTGGCTAATCGGGATACAATCGACTACGGGCAATCGAAAGGGCACTGTACTGTAGTTGTGAAAAGCTCAAGATAAAATCTTCAATTCTGAAGATCAGAGGTTCAAAATTTCCTCTCAACAAGAAAAAAAAAAGAAAACATAGATACCTTTTCACCGTTTTGTTGCCTATCATGGGGATCGAATGAGCGGATCCTTCCGTCTTATACAACGAAGATGTGGAGCTCCAGTCAGCTTCTCGGTATCGGTTTCGTTCGCGAATCATGACCAACCACAACTCTACAATGCATCTCATATAATCTCACAGACCCACTAGTCCGTTTACAGCAACTATCATCTAGAGGCGCAGACTTGCAAACAACAGTGCGACGATGATATTGCCAGTCTGTAGGATCAATAGTCGGCATGGTCGGTAATGATTCCTGTCTAGGTATTCATTGCACCCTGAACATACATGGAGTCCCGACAAGCTATAGGAGGCATTGCCAGCCAAATCCTGAGTGACCATTCTGCAAACGTCATCAAGCTGACAATTTTACGATACCGAGCCTGACGTTTTCATGAAGTATTGCAATATATAATGATGCAGTCATGTCTCGAGTGCATCAATATTGAACATTTTCTCAACCCGCCAGACTGACACCTCCGCAGTCGCTTAACTCGAATCTTGATCAAAATGTCTCGATCACTTCGTGCCCTCCTGGGCCTTAGTCTTGCTGGCCTATCGCTGGCTGCGCAACCCAATATTCTCGTCATCTTCACAGACGATCAAGATCTACATCTTGACTCGACTATGTATCAGCCCATCCTTCAGCGAGAATTCACCGAGAAGGGCACATCATTTACTGTGAGTCTATGGATCAAGATGAAGAAGAATTATATATAACTGATCTTTCATGCACATCACAGAATCATTTTTGCACGGTTGCTCAATGCTGCCCAAGTCGCGCCTCGCTGCTTCGCGGGCAAGCAGCACACAACACCAATATCACCTATGTCCTCTCGCCGGGCGGAAACTACGACAAGTGGCTCACTGCTGCTGAAGATGATGATTATCTGCCTCATTGGATGGTGGACGCTGGATACAACGCAGAGTACCTGGGCAAGTTCATGAATGGATACAACATTCACAACTACGCCACGGCGCCCAAAGGATGGACTCACATCGATGCTCTGGTCGACCCATATACGTATCAATACAACAATGTTGTCATGTCTTCCGACGGTGGAACGCCCGTCGCGTACCACGGATATCACCAGACAGACATCATTCGAACCAAGGCCCTCGATCGTCTCGATTACCTCACTTCACAAGAAAAGCCGTTCTATCTGACCATTGCCCCGACCTCTCCACACTTTTCAGGACATTTGGGTATCCCTATCCCACTGGCAAGGCACTTTGACGCTTATCCAGACGCAAAAGTTCCAAGGAATCCCAACTTCAACCCAGACGACGAGTACACGGTCCAGAAACCGTCGTATCTCAAGGACTTGGATCAGTTTGGTGCAATCAACATTACCGGCCTGGATACCTGGTACAAGGCCCGCATACAGGCTCTCCAGGGCATTGACGAGATCATCAATGATGTGGTGGCCAAGCTTGAAGACAAGGGCGTCCTGGATAACACCTACTTGATTTATACCTCGGACAATGGTTATCATCTTGGGCAACACCGCATGCCTGGCGGCAAAGCTCTGCCTTATCGCGAGGATACTAATCTGCCCTTCTTCGTCCGTGGCCCTGGTGTCCCCGCCAACGTTACCTCGTCCTCCCCCAGCGTACATCTGGATCTCGCGCCCACGTTCCTGGACTTGGCTGGCGTAGACACAAAGGAGTGGCCGGCCATCCTCGACGGACGCAGTCTGCTCTCAACCTGGCTCAACCCTCTGGTGGAGCGGGCCGCCTGCCGCGCCGCCGAGGACGACGACGTCCGGGAGATCATCAATGTCGAGTTCTGGGGTCCGCAGCAGCCCGAAAACTTTGCGAATAACTCTTACGCCAACAACAGCTACAAGACCTTGCGTATCGTAAACAGTGGCGGATCAGGTGGCAGCGCCGATCTCTCGTCATACCTGTACTCGCGCTGGTGCACCAACGAGACGGAGCTGTACGACACGGCCGCGGACCCGTGGGAGCTGACCAATCTGGCGCTGAGCCCAGACGCCGAGACGTCGCGGCTCATGGCCCGTCTCAATGCCCTCTTGCTCGCGACCAAGTCGTGCGCCGACGTGACTTGCCGGAATCCCTGGCGCCTGCTGCAGCCATCGTACAGGGCACAGGTAGCGCCTCTCCAAGACCTCGAGATCCGCTCCCTCGAAGAGGCCATGGACGTTCAGTATGACGATTTCTTTGCGGGCATTCCTCAAGTCGCTTTCCAGGAGTGCTTGGATATTCAGTTCCGCCCCAACGAGGGTCCCTACTGGCCTGAAAATGCTACACTTGGCGAGGACCACCGACTGCCTACGGACAACTTTGTCAGCTCGAGCAGTGAGGCCGTCGTCGAGGTCGAGGGCAATGCGGTGTTCCAGGGTACTTGGGCACAGAGAAACGTGACGCTCGCCGAGATCATGACAAGCGCAAGGAACTTGACTGCTGAAGAGCTGCAGTGAGAGATGGATAATGAAGCCAACAGGTCAAAGTCTCCCACAAGACTTCCTGTCCTTGGCCGCGTATACAAGTAAATATTAACCTTACAAATAGACATATTCACCACCCACGTACATTTTAGCCACTACTGTTGAGGATTTATGTATATCTTTCACTTTCTAGATTGAATCGCCAATTTTTTGCAATTTGTCCTAACAGATGTACATGTTTGACTCGATGCAAATCCACCAAGATGTATCGTTCCCAAGAGTCAATAGCATCAATAGAATTTTGCCAGTTAAACATAGTTCTATGGGTTCTGTTGAGCA
The DNA here is from genome assembly GCF_000516985.1 of Pestalotiopsis fici W106-1. Classification (NCBI taxonomy): domain Eukaryota; kingdom Fungi; phylum Ascomycota; class Sordariomycetes; order Amphisphaeriales; family Sporocadaceae; genus Pestalotiopsis; species Pestalotiopsis fici. Next base: position 589,782 of record NW_006917096.1, on the reverse strand, counting down.
ACGACAATTAGAAAGATACTGAGTTCATACATAAAGTACGATAGTCTGAGGAGTTGAACATTAATATCAACTCGACCATGGCTCCTCAGACTACAATAAAGGCTGTAATTGGAATGAAAATGCCATTTACTTCTAGTACTGGATCTGATAGACCAATTGAGGACCCCAAGGACCGAATATTGTAGTATCTCACCTAGTACCATTGAAGTACAGCGGCTTATCATTCTGCATCTCGACATGGAACATTGGCTTTCGTTGTACCGATCTCTGCAATAATAGGTACAGGAGCCATCTACTTCAACAGTACCGCAAAGCTCAAACAACCAGCTTGATGACGGCGGAAACGTCTCAGATAATCAGCTCACTATCATTAACATCAACTCATGGTCCTCGGATCGAGCAACCCAAAATCCCACCAAATGCACCTCCCAGCCTCCCCGGGCTGAGAAGAGACACGGGATCAGAAAAAAGCATTTCCACATGTCGTTCAAAACTGCTCAGCCGTCTACAGTGATTGAAGCACGATTAAACCGAGATCCCAATTTCATAGAGTTTGCCAACAGTCACTCTTTGCCTGCATGTTTTAGTTCTGGCAGCCGCCACAGAAACTATCTGCCGAAAAAGGTGAGGCTCCTGCATCACGCGATAGGCGGACGAGCAAGCACATTTGTCCTACATGTTCCCACATCATCTAAAAAGAACGACAATCGAATCCATCACGCGAGTCATTTTGCACAGAAAATCAGACGATATCTCTCCTTTGTGGAAATCGGCACTTTCCTTGCAGGACTCGGGTCACATTCTATAGACACGCCTCTCTTTCTCCATCCCTTGGCTCAACCCCCCACTTTATACAGATACCTACTTGTTGATCAAGGTGGTGCTTTCCTATTGGAGTTTAAACTGGTCTGATATAGGTATTAATTATATAATATATTAATCTATATTCTACGCCTTTTAGTTTTAATAAGGTGTATGCTTATTTAGGTGGCCCCGGTTAATTCCCGGAAAGTCCCGTATATTTATTTAAATACTATAAGGTTAATCCGTATGCTTAAGCATACCCTAATATATAAGAACCATAATCCACTATTTAATACACCCCTTTAAATCCACGATTTATCGTAAATTTGGCTATACTTAAATTAAAATTGCTAATTAGCAAGATATGGCTTTTTTTAGGGTTATTCGTTTTAATTACGATAGGTAACGTTAAATCTTATTTATTATAAAAAGTTCTACTATTTACCTATTAGCAAGCTTTTTATTAATTTATTTGCTATTATTTTATTTAAAGGTTTATAAATAACTTTAATCCTTTTTTTTTAGGCTTTTTATCGTAATTAATAATTATAAATATTTATATAACGGAGCTTTATTTTTAATAACGCGATTTTAGCGTTAATTAAATTAATAATTTGCTTATTATTATATTTAATAATAATAATGCTATTATTTAGCTATATCGATAATTTTTTTAATAATCGGCTAACGAATAGTATTTTTTTAATAATTTACGCTAAAATAAATAATTTAGCTTTTATAATAAAAGTAGTAATTATATTTTATTTATTTAATCGCTAATTAATTAATTTTCCGAATAGCTTTATAGCGAATATTTAAATATTTTTGCGATTAATATTATTATTAGCAAATAATGCGTTATTAATAATTATTAAATTAAAGGATCCTCCGATTTTAAGCGAAAGTTTTTTAGTGTTAATTAGGTAAATTAAAGCTTGATTAGCAGCTTTTTAATATATTTAGCTTAAATTATTAAGGAATCGAGCCAATTTAATTATTACGAATATAATATTTAATTTCGTAAATATAGCCGCGAATAGCAATAATCCGATTTTTTTTTAATATTTCTATATTTTATAAGGAAACGCTATAATTAATCGAAATATAAATTTTTCGCAACCTATTAGCGTTATATAGATTTTTTTTTTATTTATAAGCTTAGCGATTTTTTTAAAATAAGCCTTTTAAAAAAGCCAGATTATTCTAAATGCACGATTTCTAATTATTTTTATCCTAAAAAACCATTATATTAGCTCGCTATTATTAATTTTATACTTTTTTATAAAATATTATATTAAATAATTAATAACTTTTTTATCCTTATTTTTATATGCGATAATTATATTATTAACGTAAAAAAAAACTAGCACTCTTTTTTTAATAAATGCATAAAGCTTATATAATATTTAAATATAACCGATTTCGGCTAAAATTTTTATAAATTTTCTTTGCTATAGCAATAATAATATCCGTAATTTATAAAGTGCTTTATTTAATAATAATATAACGTTTTTTTTTAATATTTATCCGGCATTTTTATAAATATATTTTAATTAATAAAAGCGTATATAAACGCGTTTATTACGTCGTATTATATTAATTTAAGGTCGAATTTTATTACGATTGCGATTAGGGTACGAAATAATTTTTTAGCTAATATAACCGCGTAAATTTCCTGGTTTTAGGATTTCGCTTATTAATTACCGCAAACGATAAATTTTGCTTTATATTTTTAGAATTTCCTATATTTATTAAATTTATATACGTATACCTATATATAATTAAAAATTTATTTGCCTTTTATTTATAAATCCTTTTTATTAATTTCGGTTTAAAATCGTATATTTTTATAATTTTGTAAATAATTAGTTTTTGCTTAAAGGAATAATTTGCTAAACGGATAATAATATAATTTATAATACTATTTAAAGGAAGCTAGGATTTCCGCTTTATAAATTTTTACCTTTTAATAAAAAAAGCGTTTTAGCTTTGCTTTATTGTTTTAATTATTGCTTTATCTTATTTTAAAAACGGCTTTATAACTAGCTAAAAAAACTATTTATTATAGGATTATTTTAGGTTTTTTTTTTAATAGCGCCGTATCTTTAATCGTAATCGCCTTTATATTATATATTAATAAAGCTAATAAAAATATTTATAATAAAATTTAAAAGGCAAATTTCGCTATAATAAAAGGGTATTATTTATCCTTTTTATTTAGCGTTATTTTTTTACTTTTTTAATTATTATTTTTTTTTTAATTATTTTAATTATTGCCTAATAGGATATTTTTTATAGCGGTATTTTTATTTTTTAGTTTTTATAAAATCTCGTTTTTAAATATTGCGTAATTAGTTATAAAATTAGCGATAAACTGGGTATTAGCATTTAGAAGCTCGTCCTTAAATATATCCCATTTTTTGTCGTATAATTCCTTTTTATTTATAATTATATTTTTTATATTAATTAATTTATTTTAATTAAGAATTTAAATTTTATAAATATTAAATAACCTATATCCGATTAAGTATTTTATTTATATTTTAGGTATTAATTGCTATAAACGGCCGAATTTTTGTTATACCGTTAGCGTTATTACGTATGCTTTATATCCGAATATTTTAAAATAGGTTTAATTAGGTTTATAGCTTGGATTTAGAATTTTTTTTGCTTTCGCAATTGTTTTATAGAATTTTGTATATAATATACGCTATCGGGAATTATAATTCGGCGTGTGATTATATAAATATACCGCGGTTTTGCCGATTTTGGGCTAAAATTAATAAAGGAGTTTTGCGCTAATACGTATTACCCGTTCCTTTTTTTTAATTATACCTTTTAAGCGTTTAGCAGCTTTATTTTAGGCTTATATATATAATGCTAAAAGCTCGAATTTAATATATTTATTTTCGAGGTATTTTTTTATTACTTATTTAATTTTTATAATTTCGTTATCGTATTTAATAACTTTAACTTTAATATTATATTAGGTTTTTATTATATTTAAAAACGATCGGAAAGCGTTAATTAATATAATTGCAGTCTTTTTTATAAAATAATAATTTTATATATATCCCGTTTACCGATAAGTAATTAGCATTTAAAATATATAATTTTCGATCTTTTTAGTATAATTATAAAAATTTATAGCTAATTATTCGCTATAATTTTCGTTAATTAGCCGTGGCGCTTGCCGTAATTAACGCGTAATTTTTGCAAATACGCAGGCTTTATATTTTATTATAGTTAGTCTTTTAATTTTTACCTTTTAAAATAAATAAATAAAGTATTCGAAAGCTGCCGGGCCTAAATATCTTATTTTATAATATTATCGTATAATTTCCTTAATTAATAATAGCTTTTTTATTTATATTATATATTTTTTCCGGTAAGTAGTAAATAACGCTAAAAGTAATTTATAAAATTTATATTCAAGAACGTATTATTTATATCGGTTTTAAAGTATACTAATTAAAAATCTATTTTTTTTGCGTAATATTATAGGGTCGTTTTTATTATCTTAATAATATTTTCGTTTTCGTAATTAATAAAATAATATTAATATAATTAATAACCTAAAATAATAAATTATATTATTTAATAATAATATTTTAAATCCGAGCTATATAATTATTATATCGTACCTATAAATAAATAATTTCCGGTCGCCTAATTAAATAAAATTATAATTAAAAGCTTATTTATAATTAATAAGCCTTATTTTTATATTTATAATTAAAATCGTTATTACTAGATTTAAAATAACTAAATGGCGTAAAAGGTAATTTTTTATAAATGCTGCAAAATTGCTTTATATATTTGCTATTAATTATCCGTTTTATTAATTTATATTAATCAGAAGCGATTTTTTTTTTAGTTATTCGTAATATGCTAATTCGGCTAATTTTAATTTTTTTTATATTACGAACCTATTTTTATAGGTTAGGGTTTTTTTTAAAGGCTTTATTTATTCGTACTTATATTTTATTTTTAGGGACGAAATTTAAATAGGCTTTTTTTAGGAATATATAAAAATATAAATTAAAAGTATAAAAAAAATAGCAAATAAGGCATTTAATATCCCTTTGCTTTTTATTATAAATAATTCGTTTATTTTTTTTTATATAAATTAGCCGTATTTAATTAAGGAGGCATTTAATTTTTAACGGGGTAAACGTTTTTATTTTATCCGTTTTAAGGCTATTTTTTAGCTTTATTAGCGTAAATTACGAAAACGCTTTTTTTAATTTTTAGCCTAATCGGCTATTAAATGCTTAAGCTTTTATAAAAATTATTATTTATTACTTAATATTTTAAATTTTTATTTAAAATACTTTATTTTTTATAAATTTAATAAAAAGCGGCTTATTATAGCATAATTAAAATAATTATATTTAGGAAATTTATAGCCTAAGCCGAATTATTTTATATTTTAATTATTTATTTTATTTAAATTTTCGCTATAATTATTTTTTATTTATTAATTTAATTAATAGCTTTTTTTAATATTTTCGGAAGCTTAAAAGCTTTTAAATATTATTTTTTTACTTTTTTTTTATTATTTATAGCTAATTTGCTATAGCGAGCTTTTAAATTTTTATATTATTTATATAAAGGCTTATTAATTAAATAATACGTAAAAAAAAAGTTTAAAAAAATCGTAATAATTATCCATTTTATAATCTTTTTAATTGCCGTATATTATTTAGCGTATATAGCCTTTTTTATTTTATAATAATTATAATTAAAATTAAACGACTTTTAACTTTTTTTAGTAAAATCCGTTATCGTTTATTCCCCGTTTTTTTTATTTTAAATACTCGGATCGTCGCCTTTATTTATAGCTTTAAAAATCGCTACCGCGGTTTTTATATATTTAGTTTTTTTTATATCCGGTTCGATTAAGGTTTTAATTAAAGTCGTTTTATTTTTAAAATAATTAGTTAATCCGGTAATTTATACCTAAATCTAAAACGTATATTTTTAATTATTTTAATTAGAAGTTATTTTTAATAATGCCGTTAGGCCGATTCCGGCTTTTTTCGTAATTATTATTTTCGTAGCTTCGGCGGAGGCACTAAAACTCTTAATTATTAATTAAAGTAATGCTTTCCTATTAAAATTTAAATTAGTTTAATATAGGTATTAATTATATAATATATTAATTTATATTCTGTACTTTTTAGTTTTAATAAGGTATACGCTTATTTAGGTGGCCCCGGCTAATCCCCGGGAGGTCCCGTATATCTATCTAAACACTATAGGGTTGATCCGTATGCTTAAGCACACCCCAGTGTATAGGAACCATAATCCACCATTTGACACTATTATCCCTTTAAACTCGGAAATCGGGTCGTTTTGGTACGTACCGCTAATCCCACTATATTTGGTATCGGCTATATATATTTATATATTGCTTTTTATATTTAATAATATTAATAAAGCAAATTACCGCGTTTTTTCGCGTATAATAACTTTTATATTATTAATTTTTTTAATAGCTAAATAACGCGTTTTATAGCGGGTTTCCCGTTTTTATACCTTTTTTATTTATTTACGCGCCTAATAATAAACCCGCCGTTTTTTAGCATAGCTATAAATTCCTTAAATAAAAAGCTTAATACCGGTTAATTATTTATATATATATATATAATTGCTAAATTAACGCTTAAATAAACTTTAACGAATTTTACGAAAACCGCGATAAAATTATATAAAATTACGCGTAAAACCTCGAAAACGAGGCATTAAACGAAAAAGCAAAAAATAAAAAAAAGCCAGTTAACGATAAATTAAATATTATCCCGTTATTAGCAGTTAAAGCTAAAAGCCTTACTTTTTAATTAATAAATCTAAATAAAAACGTTAATTTTAAACCCGCGTTTATTAACCCGGCGCTTATGCTAAATTACCCTTAATTATAATTAGCAAAAAATTAGCCTTTTTATAAAATCCGTTTTTATTACCGGTTAATTAATTTATTTACGATTTACGATTTACCGGCCGGCTACGAAAAAATCACTATATTTTAGCATTTAATTAACGAGCTAATAAAAAAAAAACTTTACGATAATTTTAAAACGATAAATTTAATAGCCTTATTCGAATTTTTCCTTTTTATAAAGCTAATTATGCTATTTATAAAATTCACTAATATTCGGTACGCTAAACGGTAAGCTAAGCTCGGGGATTAATATACCCTTTAATTTATTAATAAGCATAAATTTTATATTAATTTTACGGAAATATATTTATATTTTGCTATCTTTATTTATATAGGAATTTACTAAAAAAAAAATCGTTAAAGCTATTAAAGTTTTTGTTACGAACATGCACCCTTGCAGGATAATACCAACATATTGGGAAGAAAGGACAAGAAAGGTCGGCAAGAGGCGCAGCAAGGCCAACACAAAGACCACGACCCCCGCAGCAAGTGTGTTATTACTTCCCCACAGCTAATAACAGCTATATACACGAACACGATCTTGGCAAGCGATAATTACTCCTTGGCAGAGTGATACTTATTAAGCACTAACGATAATTATTAACAGAATATCGTGATAATTACTTATAAGCTGGGTGATTAAAGATATTAGTGAGGGAATAAATGGATATATATTATAAAAGGATTTTTTATATAGATAATTATTATTTTAGTAATTAATTTAAGCATTTATTTTACTTATAAATAAAGCATTTAATACGCTTTAACGATTATATTTATGACATTAATTTAAGATTATATTTAATTATTCTTTGCTTAATTTAATATTTTATTTAACGTTTCCTATTAGCATAAACCCTAATACCCTTATATTTAGGTTTATTTTAAAAACCCGTAATATAATCGTTATAAAAAACTCCCGATTTAAGCTTTTTAGCATATATATAATAAAAAAATAAATGGCGTTAATATCGGGGATTAATTGCGAATATTTAATTTTTTAAAAATAAAGCGATTTCGGCGTAATAGCTAATAAACCTTAATTTATAATTTCTTATTTAATAAATATATATTATAATTATCGAATTCCTGCTAATTTTGGCTAATAATAAATATTATCCTCGTAAACCTTTATATTATTTAGCGCTAATAAAATTATATAATTAAAAATAGCTGGATCGAATACGATTTACGCCGAATTTAGCTTAAATACCGTAAATAATTAACACTAAAATTTATCGAAAAATACGGGCTGCCTATTTTATAATATAATTATATAAAGGGAATTTTAATAAGAATTCCGGAAAATAATTTCTTTATTAATAAATTATTAAAAAATTATTATAAATTATAATTTAAATAACGCTAATTATATTACGGTTATAAATAGCGTTTCCGTTAAATTATTAACATATTACGTCGAAAGGATTATATCGCTAAAATTATAAATATCTGCTTAAAATGCTATAAAACCTATTTTTATAAGCTATATTAAAATAATTAGCACCGCTTATTAAATCGATAAAATATAGCTTTTAGCGGTATTTATTTATAAAGCATATAATTATATAAAAAATAGCCTATACGTTAATTATATTATTATTTCCCTAAATCCTAATAAACTAATTAATTAATCCCATTTTAACCTAAGCTTAATTATAATAACACACATTTTAAATATATAAAATCGGACTTTTTTAATTAATTAAAACTTTTTAATTAGCTATTAAATTAATTTATTAACCGACGCGTTATATTAATTTAAAATATAATACACGACCTAAATTATATATAATTTAGTATGGCTTAGCGGTCAAATCTGTTTTTTGACTGGTTCAATAAGTGGAAATCATGGTACGTACCAAAACGACCCGATTTCCGAGTTTAAAGGGATAGCATGGCCAAGGACAAGGCCTTGGGGTAGCCGACCCTCCAACCTTGTCCGCCCCAGACCTATAATCAAATCTGGGTATATCCCAGTTTTTGTGCTTGAGCAAGGGAGGATTTGTAGTGCAAAGAGCTCTTCAGGGAACATTCCAACGGTTTCGCATGCACTGATGAGATAGCTTATCCTGGAGTGATGACGAAACAACATGGACGCTGTTTATTTAGCTCAACTGTCAGGTACGGGAATGAACAAGCGCGGGCGCGCGCGCGCATGCGGAGAGTCCACTCTATCCATCTAGCTAGCTCATGTCGGCCACGACTATTTGCGCCTTGCCTTGTAGATCATCACGACACTTTGCGGTGACAGCTGTGATCAACGATAAGAAGTCACGATAGTACGACAAATACCTTTTTGTCCTCTACCCACACCTAGGCAAATAATACCGATCGACGTTGAGAGTGGGAGGGAGAGAAAAAAAACGTGCTGAAGTACCCGCCAATCTGGACCAGATTCACCCCGCATGGATTAGCAAGCCAATTCAGGTACAGCAAGAGCAGCCCTGGAGATAGATCATCATGCGCTTTCTCAGTCAAGGTTGTGAACCCTTACACAGACACAAAAGTTCGTCACTGAAATGGCGGGTCTTTCCATCCCAAAGTACCTATACATTTACGCATGTCGCAGGGGCAGACGTCACGAGGGATGAGGTTCAATTCTCTCTCTCTGTCTCTTTCTCTCCCCAGTGCGCGGCGCACACCACCGAACGCACAGACGATCCAGGGTCTCTCCCCCATTAATCCCATCCCATTTGGCTATTATGTGTGTGAAACTTGCCCGCCACATCGTACGTGATCACCATTTGAGGTGCATCGCTGCGACAGGTCCGTCCAAGAGCGGAGTCCCATTCGGTGAGGCACGGAATTGGGATACCGACTCAACGTTCTTTTGCTCTTCTCTCTCTCTCCTCTCTCGTTATGTCTCTTGTGCCATACCAACGAGACCCGTGCCTATCAACTGCCGAGCGGGTCTTGAGCCCGTCGTTTTTTTTCTCCACGCCAGACAACGGTGGGCGCGCCTAAATTCCTCACCGAACCACTGAATCGGGATCACCAGTGACAGTGACAAACGGTTTCCTCTATTCCTTTCCACACAACTCGACGAGAGCCGAATAAGGCGCCCCATTTGGTGAATGGTCTACCCACCCTCCTCCCCCCATCAGTAGTACTATGAGAAGCTTGGTTATACCAAGACTCGATTCCAAGCTTTTGCCCAGTAGAGGATCTCCCGGGGATGCACAAGTGTGTAACACAAGCCAAAGCAGCCTAAGGATTTCGAACCCTCCCTCGCCTAAGAAAAAAAGAGTAAGAGCCGCATGAACCCGGAGGACGGAAACAAAAGGCGGCGCATCCGCGGTGATCATGCCCGGCTGCAGTGACACATTCGAAACTTAATGTTTTTCATAAGACCACCTTTTGACATCATGCTCACAACTAAAAAGTGATCTGAGGCTGCCTGCCTACCGCTGGTGATGAAGCACTGTGCCACTCGATGCGATGGTGCACGATTTCATGGGACGAATCCACAATCCCATGATGATTGTGATGGAAAGAATTCATCACGGCACTTTGATATCACCTCAACATAGACTAGTTGTGTAAAAAAAGATAACAATGCATAATTCATCAACTAAGCGTGACTCTGGGCGCTCGAGATGCGTCTCGTCACAATTATGCCCAGTGTGACTGTCACCAGTGTCAAGAGCACTGCAGTCCATGCACTCGCCCTTTACTTGAACAGGGACAGCCTGGCTCAGTCACCGTGTGCAGGCCATGAGACTTGAGTAAAGATCATGTATCGTAGAGACTTGGACCCCCCTGGTTCTTCTCAAGAGTTATAGCAGCGATGCATCAGCAGCCACAAGAAAGAGAAGATGCACTGCCTGCCTACCTTTGAAAGGTCAGTGAATCCTTGTTTTGTCGGTCGGTGTGTACCTCTCCCAAACAAAAAAGACCGACAGGTCCTCCCAAGGAAACGAGGGAAGATCTAAATAGAAGATCCTATCGGTTTCAGGAGCCTTCCACGAATGGTTCCCTTTGTTTTTCTTCTTCTTTCGCAGTTCCTGATGGTGTCCACGGAGATGCAATCCCTGGTGTTTCTGGATGCTTTCCCCCCTTGTGTTGCTTTGCCTGTCGCGAGAAAAAGTTCGAGAAGGAAGCCCAGCCGAGCCGCACTCGGGACCAAAATGATACGCTCGGTAAGCCGTTTCGCCGTTCTCCAAGAAACTCTTTGGGAAATGGCCCGAGGGATGGGAAACATGAGGAATAACGGATAGGATAAAGAAGAAGAAAGAGAGGTGCACCCGCACGTGGCGTTTGGGATATGACGTTGAAACATCAAACGTCTGATGTTCCCACGCGAACCTACGAAACATCAATAGTGAAGGGGGAAAAAACCCCCCATCACCTAGGTAGGCAGTTAGTAGAGTTTTTGTTTTGTGCGCTTTCCGCTGCAAAGTGAACAATTACTTATCGACGGACAGCAATTGTTCTTGCAGTGCCTTGATATAATTAGCATGCTAGCAAGGATGGCAGCTCACACGTCGCAGAGGAAACGGTGGGATTGGTTCCTTTCCATCACTTATACGTGAAACCCCTATCGCATGGCATACTATATTGTTTGCACCGACTTTTCTGTGATTGGATGCGTTGTGCACAGTAGAGTAGTAGCAAGCAGGTGATGTGATTGTATAGAGGAGGTGAGCCGGTGTAAATGTTACCCGATGGCCACTGGTTTTTTTTGGGGAGGGATCCATCTCCACCGGGCTTTCACATGAAGATTGCGAGTACGGTATATACCTGATAATTGATCGAATGCGTAGCGCATAGCCGTGCAGATATGTAATGAAATCCAGGTTCTTGTCCGTCCGTCGTATCCGGCCGTGTATTTGTCCGTCCACCAGTAGAAAGAAGCTCATGACAAAGACATTGGAATTTCAGCTTGCGCATTGCTCAGCACATGGCAAAAAGTCACCCAGCTGACAATTTGGTTCGGATTAGCTACCGTGATGGGAATTGCGGGGAATGAGCTTGCTGCTCTCATCCTTGTCTGTCATTTTACTACTAGTCTCGCCAGCAACACCCGTGAGATCTTGTCTTGGAGCGCTGATGAATCGACACGATGCACGTGGGTTGAGAGGGTAGTTTGTTGACTCTTGCGCAAACGAAAAGCTACACTAGAGAAAACGGTGAAGCTGATGAAGAAAAATGTCTCGACTCCAAAATGGAACTCTGTAATATACCTACCCAGGTCTGCATCGAGTCTGGGATCTATCTCTATGAAGATCTTCCTCAGCATGTCGTGGAGCCCCAATCGCCCACGTGCCGTCTCGGGTGTCCGCTTTCCATCAAAGGCAATCTCACAATTCCCAAATCTGTCCCTGGCAGCAAAGCAAAAAAAAAAAAAAAAAAGCTTCGCACCCCCCGGCCCTGCCCACTCGACCTCGCTAATCTTGCCGGGGGGCCATTTCTAAAGACAGAAAGAAAGCCCAGTTTACCAAGCCAATGGCGACGATCATGTCGAGCATGCTCTCGCTTCTACCGCTTCCCGCAAAAGATCGTCTGTCTATTTTCCGTGGCCAAGTTGCGCCGTCGCCTTCGAGGGTTACATCGTAGAGCTGGCTTGAGCTGGACATCACGGCGTCACCTCACTGAATGGGATTAGGGGGACATGCAATCAAATCTAATGAGAGAGAGTTGGCCATAGGTTACTGCCTTCCTGCTCGATATGACCTCACGGTGTGCCATGCGCCCGGCGGATGGTCAGAATATAAAGAATCAATGTCACCCCGACATTATCGTGTCTTTTTTGTTTTCGTGTTGTGTGTGTGAATTGTGTCTAATCGCATCTCTGGAATTGAAACATCGCGCATCCCTTTGCCATGAAGAGCTTCATTAGCGTAACGGCCTCGGCGGGCCTGCTGGGACGAGCCCTCGGGGCAACGAGCGGCGAGTTCAATGTCTTGGCCATGAACGTGGCAGGTCTGCCCGCGATTCTGCAAAACAATGAAGTCCCCGGAGACAAGGCGACCAACGCCGGAACCATTGGTTCCAAGTTTGCCGAGTATGGATATGATGTGATCCATGCTCAGGAGGTAGGCAAATATTCCTTTCCCTGAATTGAAAGCAGCACGAGTGAGCCAGAGACTGAACGAGAGGTGGGTGTGGCGCGCAGGACTTCAACTACCACGCCTATATCTACGAGACGGACACACATGAATACCGTACTGCAACTTCAGGCGGAGTGCCGTTCGGCTCTGGTCTCAACACATTGGCAAACTATGATTGGATCGATTTCACTCGCGTCAAGTGGGACACGTGCTCCGACGCCTCGAGCAACGACTGCCTGACCCCCAAGGGTTTCACCTTTATGCGGGTACAGATCGACGACGGCGTTTTTGTAGACTGCTACAACCTGCACACCGACGCCGGCACCGAAGACGGGGATGAGACTGCCCGCAACTCCAACCTGGCCCAGGTTGCCAATTACATTGACTCGTGGAGCATTGGCAACGCTGTGCTCGTCTTTGGTGATACCAACAGCCGGTACACTCGCACCGCCGACAACATTACCATTTACAGCAACCAGAATGGTATGACAGATGTTTGGTTGGAGCTGATTCGTGACAACGTGATCCCGACCGAAGAGAGCCTTTGTGACAACCCGAGCACGACCAATTACTGCGAGACAGTGGACAAGATCTTCTACCGCGGAAGCCCGCTCTTCAGCCTCCAGGCGACGTACTTCAACTACGAGAGCTCCAAGTTCCTCCAGTCCAACGGCAGCATCCTCTCGGACCACAACCCCATCACGGCCAACTTTACCTGGACCTCGAGCTCGACGCTGCGCCAGTCCAACTTCTGGGGCGGCCCCCACGGCACCTGGTTCAGCGACGTGCCAACGCTGGCCGCCAAGTCGGGACCCAAGGCGTCGGTCCTGACTTTCCGGGGCGCCGACCGGCTCGACAGCGTCGGCGTGACGCTGGCCGACGGCACCACGCTGACGCACGGCGGCACCGGCGGCACCGCGGCGACGCTCACGCTGGGCGGCAGCGAGTACTGGACGAGCGCCGAGCTGTGCCAGGGCCAAAAGAGTAACGAGACGCGCAACTTTTACATCAAGGCCACGACGAGCGCGGGCAACACGCTCGCAGCCGGTACCTCGACGTCGGACTGCGCAACCTTTTCGGCCCCCGACGGGTGGCAGATTGTGGGCTTTGTCGGACAGGACGGCGATGAGATTGATCAGTTGGCCTTTGTATACGCACCCCAGTAATAAAGCTGCAGTAGCATCTCTATTTTTTAGTAGTAGCGATAGTAGTAGCCAAATTTGCCCACCCCAGCCAGCCTCGGCAATTGAGTTTTTTCTCTTGAATAGGCTTTGCAGAATCCTAGGAACCGCACACCATCGTGAACGTGCGTGTCAATGCGTGCATATGAACCGGTTGTTCTTGCGAGTAGGCACTGCCGAAAGTTCCGTTTAAACGATGTTGCAATCTTTTCTCTCCACCCCTTCTTTTGCATAAGTAGTAGAAACATAGATGCACCACATCTTTGGTTCGGCATTTCGGCAGACCAGATCGCAACAGTCTCGTCACTGCGGTCATCGTCAATGCAAAACAGCAGAAGATCAGTCACAATTTTGCAGGTGATTTGGCAGCGAGAGCGGTCGATTTCCGTTTCCGTGGGGGGCGGGCGAGGGCGGGGGAAAACGAACCAGACGGGAGCTTGCCTGAAACTCTCCATGGTCGATCAGAAACATCAGTAACATACGTACGGGACTGTAGTGTAGCGTGCGCCTACCCATTGCACCGAATAATCAGCCTAGTGACGGCATCGTTGTTGGAAAGTCGTTGTGATTTGGTAATAAGCGTCACGATTAGCAGCGAAGATCACACCCTCAATGAGCCCCAGCTTGCCAGCAGTGCCAGCGCCAGTGCCAGTACCACTCAAGTGCTGTACCGTCGGCCTGTGTATGTTGTGCTATTGGAAAAGACTGAGAGTTACCAACACCTGAAAGCCACTAATGCAGATGCGGGTCGGCCAGTTCTCTTCAAGCTGCTTAAGCTGCGTCCCCCTAATGCAGGAGAGAAAGCACCACAACTCCTCTGGAGTCGTCTTCAATGTGTTGCTCCTCAGCGCCAGTGGCATTTGGGCGCAAACTGAGGCCCGGGGAAGATATTGACTGGCTTGTGCACCGTGGCAAATGCTCAAGTGCTTCTTGGGGCCTAAAATGTACCACAGTCTGTAGGTACTTCCTACGGTAGTTGGCTAGTGAGCAGAACCGTCCATGCAGGTCCCAACATCCGGGCATCCTAGATCCAAGCTCGTCTCTTTTCCCTTTGTCGCTGGTACTAGATCTCCGGATGCAAGCACAGCCTTCCTTCCGGTGCTCTAGCTGAAAAGTAAGAAACAGAGCATTGGCCTACTTGCAACTGCGGACTTGCTACAAGCCGCAGAATGGCCACAAGAAAAGCTCAGTCATTCTCGTCCATTGTAGGTACCAAGATGTCGTATTTGACGTGTAATATCCGATCACTTCCACCGCTTGCCGACGCCAACAACCCAATTACAGCAATTCCGGATTAGATACCACGTGTAATATACCTGGGCAGCTAGTGTACCAAATAAACCATGAAAATGGGGGAGCTCGAGCTTTTCGGAGAGAAAAATTGTACACACATACACACAAATCCACACCCAACAACACGCACCCCCCCTTCTACTACCGTGTGATGCTACTGGAAGCTCAATAGTTTCATCTTGTTCGAGATGCTAGTTGACCCCGGCGCCGATCTAGCTAAGCTGTGCCAAGGCTAAATTTAGGGGTCCAGAGGCCCAAGCTCTCCCTCTCTTTCCCATGTTGCAAAATGTGGGTTTCGCTCGTGCTCGTGCTGATAGACAAAAGAGCACAAAGGGAAACTCTTAATTATTAAAATCGTGTTTGGACTTCTAGAGTGCTTTTTGCCTTCGGTAGTTTACAACTACCTAGTCATCCAAGCTATGACGTGTGGGCGGTAAAGAAAAGGGTCCCTCCCCTTCTTCCCCGGTGCTTATACGAGGTAGGAAAGGCCAGCCACAGCTTGGCTATGGGTTTATGCCCAAAAAAGTTTTCTTCATCGTCTTTTTCAAGTCTAGCACCTGAGTACGGGGGATAGATACATGGCTCTGGTGTTCCTGTTTCGGTCATAAGAGCATGCCAGGCGTCACCCGGTTGTGAAAGTTGGGATTGAGTGAGTGGCATATGCAAGAAAAGTGACATGCTTTGGAGGAGCGCCCCCTTTGCCAAGAGCCTTGATTATTAGAACCTGATTTGCATTTTGTACTTCATGGATAAGTATTCATATCTCCTTTAAATGCACAGTTACAAAGTTCTAATGTTTTGAGTTAATCAATCATGTGGGCAAAATTACCTGCAATGGAATCTTGAGAGCCAGCCTAGAGCCAGCCTAGAGCCACCCATTCAGTCATCGGGAAATAGCCCCATTGTCTGTGCCATGGTCGACGGATGAACCCCCATCGGCCGCTATATTACTTCGCACCACGGGCTTACAGCCATTGCTAAGGTCGGTATTGACCAAAAAAAAAAGTCTTGGTCTGGACCAGTGGCCAAATATAAAAAAAGACCTGCGGAAGTGCACACATGTTTCCCGAGAAAAGAAAAGAAAGAACCATGGTACTTTTTAGCACATGGCTCCTATTTAGACAAGCGCAACAACTAAGTTTGGCGTCAGGTGAATTAGTTGATGATCCGGTGTTGATAGCGCCGACGGAACTGCAAATAGCCAGCGGGGTCCTGATGGAATGACGCGGCTGCAGATATGTTTTCAGAGGTTCCAAGACCCTTAGTAATATCCCAGGAATTCTAAAACTACCCACTAGAAAGATTGATGAGCAAACAATCAATGACTGTGTATATACCCTGTTGCGGAAAGCTCTCTTCTGCTTTTCGTGGCTGTGCTTTTTTAGGCCTTGGAAAAACAAAATCGACCGAATATTCGATCGCCAAACGACTTGGTGACGCGGAGACACCCCTGGTTGTTATGCTAGATTTTGCATCGTGCGATACCGATTAGACTTTCTCAAGGTTTGGAGCCAAAAGTCGATCGCAAGATCAGAATGGCGGGCGGGTATCGAAGCGAGATCTTCTCAAGGATTTGTAGTCCAAGCCGACCGCCAAAGATCAAAATCAAAATGACGGGTGTCGAAGCGAGATCAATGCTGTCACAAGTTGAGAGTTTGAGAATAAGGATCCACCATAAAAATCTGAGAACAATGAAGAGCTCCAGTCTTCATCATAATTTTTTCCCACCTCTTCGTATGCCGTACCAGACTGTTGGGTTCGCTGGTTCTGGACTCGGGCCAGGATCCGATATGAGCGGCCGCGCAGCAATCCCGCAGCCGGACCTGCGCAAGCTTACAAGGAGGTCAATAGGTACGGTAGATGACCGCGTCACGACAGCTGTTGGGTGACGAAGACTCGAGGCTCATCGTCGTCAACTACTGGCTGCAAGAGGGTCGAGCGGAAACATGTTCTTCATGCATGACGCGATATCGTATTGTTCAACGAAGTGCATTGTGGTCACATACCTGGGCGCAGCAGTCTTATTGGAACTCGGAACAGATTCGTGGCGCTCAATGAGTGTACTGTGCTGTGGTTCTGTTCGGGTCAGCCATTCAGTATTATGATCATCCACACAGTTGGACAACGGATGGGTGCGGACCGTTCGACGGGATCGTCTTTGGGAGCATCAACGTATGGTCCTTCTGATACTTGGATGCAATTTTCGCGGCAAGACTCATTTCATACATGTGATAGAGGCGCAGGGGTGGTTCAGGAACCGACATAGTATTCCGTAACGGTCCTGAGATCGGGCAATTGATCCTTCACCAGGGATGATGGACTTTCTGAACGGTGACTCTGACAGAGGAGTTGCCGCCAAGCTCCATCCTTTGCGTGTGAGTAGCAGCACGAATGAGGCAGCAAAAGCTACAGAATTTGCCTCATCGATTGCGACGAATCCCAAGGCTAGTTTGTAGCACTGCGGTGTGAGTAGAAACCACCACTACTTGAAAGACAAGTTTCGTGATCGTCTGCTGGCTTGCTTTCTGCGGTACCGACGATGGATCAGTGCTATCATGACCACAACGGGCAACTGTGCAGTCGCTCACAATCCTATTTATGCCCCGCTGGGAACATAACGCCCAGCATTTGTACCTTGACTGGACGCCACTTTAGCGCCATATGTTGGTGATTGTATAGTCTGGCGGGAATTCCATCCTGGTTGGCACACTGGCACCTGGTTACAAAAAGTGGATTTAGTGTCGGGATGATCGAGATGTGGACCTCTTCTTTGCTCAGAGGATTCCCCTCTTCGGTGTAGTTGGAACAGGAACAACTGATGTTTGCTGGTAGTGGACGAGGTAATCAATACCGCATTATTGACTGTCAAGGCAACCAGGTGATGCGTACATTTAGCTGCTGTGTACTCAGGAACTTAGCTCTTGCTACCATGAGATTGGAAATGAGAGAGCTTCGTGTGGTGATCGCCAAACCGAAGTCTTCCCGAGCGAAAACAACTGCACTGTCTGTTGCACGTGTTCGCGATTCGTTGTGCAGATAACTTGTAGTGTGGAAAGAGCTCGCTGTACAAAGTAGGTGCGGCCTTTGGAAATCGTCAATGTGATTGCGCTTTAGCGGATTGGCAAGCAGGTAGGCGACAAGGAGAGGGACCCCCTGCTAGACGTCCAATCTTACAATGCTTGACATGAACGGCGATGTCTTGACATCTGCGCCGAGTCAACCCCGGCAAAGATGCTTCGCATTGCCCATGAGAGTCTGGATAGGTGATATGAACAAGCTCCCCACAACAACTGACCGGGCTTGGCCGCCTGTGGTGTAGCTGCGGCGACGAACCGCTGAGATGCTATTTGCAGGAAGGGTCCACGATGATTCGCTGATTATGTGACGAAAGTTGCAGCTCTTCTTGGTAGGCATCTGAACTGCACGAATGAAGATCCGCAGAAATATTCGTTGAAGCCCAAAGAGTTCGTTCACTCCGCGGTCATGGATCTCGCCCATGGTATTGCAGAGGTGCCGTTCGCTGTCATTCGCTGTCAAGGACTACCTCCTGTCAGCCCGCCTCGGAAGATTAGCCGACGTGACATCGGTAGTATAGCGTACCAGTCTTTAGAGCTGCCAATACGACCTCAAGGAATGGTTCACTCAGGGCGGCAGGCAAGGTAGGGCCGTGAGGCCATCCAACACGAATTCAGAACGCCACGTACACGGTAGTAGGTGGTAGTGATGCACGGGATTACTGCGTAGAAGCCTTATTACCTACGTTTAGGTATGTACCTGCCTACCTTACCTACCTGTATCTGTTTCCAACAGCCGGCCTCCAGGACCCCGACGCACTCCACACGGGCAATGTCACTGAAGGGTCGCATTGCGCCAGATGCACGACAACCGTCTGAGGCTGGCAGTCGTTAACGAAATTATTGATTCCCACCTTATTCGACAGGCCTACGCAGGAGCTTGCCGCGATTTCGCCAATTGTGGCTGACCAAAGCCCTGCAACCGTTGTTGTGGTCAATCTTCAATTGTTGATAAATATATGTCGTGTCACCATCGATTCTTGCTGGCCAAGTCGACTTGCTTTCATCAAGGCGCTTAGGTATTCCGCAGATACCTACCTTGGAATTCCGACCCCGGGTCTCGAGTCGGGTCCATTGTGTGCACCCTGCTCGATGCGCAGATTCGATTCAACCAAGAGGCCCTAATAGCGCGCTGACAATCACAGATCAGGGACGGGAAGATCCTTTCGCGCATCCGCCTGCGTACAAGTGCTTACCTCGTGGCCTGGCCCTGGCGCGCGAATACCTTTTTCCTTTCAAGGATACCAATTGACCGGTTCATTCAGGCGACAATTTTGCATGTATGCAACATTGAAGCGAGCTTTTGCATTACACAAACTGCCTGACTGCTGTACAGTGAGAATGTATGTATGATGAATACGGCGCAACCACAGCTTGGGCTGCATTACCCAGCCCCAAAACAAGCTGCAGCCAATGTGCGCGCCCAGAAAACTACATCGGGAACACGGCTTGCAATACCAGCTTCGCTCAATCGAAAAGATATACCAATATGACCGCAACTGATGATCTTCAGTCACATGGCATATGACTCCAGCAAGGGATCCGCTGGATGCGATTGATATGGTTATGACTTGCGCGAATACTTGTAATTACTATGTACTCTCCGCCATGGCCCCCGTCATCGTTAGATGAGCTTGCATTGTGTCATGCAATTGACTACTATCACATTCATGTATGGCTACTTGGTACCAGAATGGAATTACGCTTTCCGAACCTCTCTTTTGGGTGATCTGATTTGATTGATTCAACACATGACTGATCTTGACCATAGATAAGATGTGCAAGGCGCGACAATCGAGCTGATTACTCTAGAAACAGAAACATCAACAGGAACAGGAATCGGAGTACAAAGTATTTATCAACAGATCTAAAAACAGCCGGAGCTGCAGCTCCTGGACTTCCAAACACCCAAAATGATGCCGTATTGTGAGTACTGGGTTTGAATCATATTGAAAGCTTGAGCTTGAGCTTGAGAATTTCACCGAGGACAGAACTGATACTTTGACTATGAACCTTTTTTCCCAGTCGCATTGCCTACAATACTCACTAGCATACATACCTACCAACCAAACCCTAGGTATATCAAGTGGTCACTGCCAATCGCATACCGAGTCATGAACGTATTTTGTTTTTGTTCACGCGCATGCATGGAGCTATAGATTTGGACGTTCCTGGATAGCTATACCATCTCCAAGCGTTGCGAGCCTCGCGAGGCTACCTAGGTCCAACCATAGGAACCAAACATACACACATGTATACACATATTTAAGTTGGCAAACACCGAGCCGTGTTTCCCCAGGACCGACCGAAGAGCCCAAGAACGAGTGCTTACAACCAAAGGTGAATTGATGGGTCTCGTGAACCCATGCAAATGGATATACGAAGCCACATGGAAATGACAATGAGCTGCCGGGTCACATTACTCCATAGGCCTCTGCATCTCATCACTTGCATGCTATTTAATGCATTCTTGTCACGTTCTGGCCAGCAAGAATCCACAAAATGGGCAGAGAAACCCGGGAGTTCTCGAGCTCCCAGCCTGCACTATCTGCTGTATGGTATGTGGATTTACTCAAGTAGTATGATGGAGCAAGAATTGATCGTACAGATACACAGACCCTCTCTTGCCTCTCTCCGGTCCCCCTACGCAGTACAGTCACTATCGGATACCCTGCAGCAGTTTGTTACCGTCCCCTGTAGTATCTGTGTGTCCTGTGCCCTGTGCCTGTGCCTGTACCTGTCGCCAGTGCCTGTGCATGCACCCCTGTGGACGGGGAACTTGGGCCCCGGTCGAGTCTAAGAAGCCTAGCTCCCCCTACCCTTGAACCGCGGCACCCTTGTTGCGCTGCTTTTTGGCTGCACACACCTCTCTTCTGGAGGCCGACAAGTTGCAAGTCGTGTAACCATGGGTTGGTGCCTTGCAACCACTCCATCTTCATCGGGGTCCCCAATTTCCAAATCTTTTTACTTGTCTGCCCTCCTCCTCTTTCTTCATTTTCTGCCAAGCAATCTGTATATGGTCATCAGGGGTCTACTTCACTGCATAATTGTGATCGAAAATGCAAAGTTGCATCCGATCTTCAACATTGACCAACCAGAGATTGGTGGTCAATGGGGTGTGACGTTCTCCAGAAGAACTTAGGCAGAGTCTTTTTTTGACGTGCTTTTGCGCTGCTCGAATCATCGCGGTCGTGGGGCACGGGCAGGGATCTCGTGCTGTCTCCTCCCCCACGACGTCCAGGCCGTCGTCCAGTCCACAGACCTGACCTGCTCCTGATCTGACCACAACACACATCCGCCCGCACATGGAATTACGTAGGTACCTCAGTAGAGGGAGACCCAGAAAACAGAGTATGAAGAGTCAGATAGTGAGAAACGAAGAGGAGAAGATTGAAGGGGAAAAAAGCTCGCTGCTTTCTTGTCAAACCCCTTGCGCCGGGATCGTCGCCCGGGACGGTGTAGCTTTATCGATCCCCCACCATAATTAGAAATAATTAATTGCCTTTGCGCACTTGACAATCCCTGTGTTGTGGTCGGCCATAACCTTACCTACCACATTCTATTTGGGTCGAGCTATGTATCTACGAACCCAAGAATCGCGCATACATACCCGCTATCCCGGAGCTCCATTGACCTATGTAGGTACATGGCCAAGCATAACTAGATTTGCTTCATACCTTGACGTGATAGAGATGCATCAATACATACTCTGTAGATACCTCGTACATTACCTAGAACATAATACCTACCATTATCGTTATTCCAAGGGGCATTCTCTCGGGTCCTGTCTGCACTGCAAGCAAGGCCTTTCCCTGCGTCCCGTTTTCTCTCAACTCATCCCTCCATCCCTCCCTCCATCCATCCATCCTGCCTGCAACTCTGCAGCTCCGTCAGTGTCAAAGTTCCCTTTCCGTGGCTTGATTGTGCACCTCGAACGGTCAGTCAAATAACAAAGGCGTTGCAAACCAAGGTCATACCTCTCTCTCTGCCATTCCGACCGCCAGCTTGTGAGAGGTCACATTGCGCGCCCGAGAGTGTGTTAGAGAATAGGTAGAGTCCGTGTTCGAACGGCACTTGGCAGGTCCATTCCGAATCGAAGCCGCCCCTACCTAAACCTGAAGTACCTACATTACCTACCTACCTACCTACCTCAGGCCTCCCGAGAAAGAGAGACGGGAATCCATCCATCCACTCACTGGCTGCTCCGTTGTCAACTTTGGCAGCAACAGAGAGCAAAAAGTTGGGAACCACAAAAATCCATCCATCTACAAAAGTTTCACAACCTACCTACTACTTACCTAACCTCTTCATACCACCACCACCACCACCACCACCAATACCGAGCAATTGAAACGCACCATTAATCAACGGTTGCACTACTTTTTTTTTTTGTTCGCAACGATTCCCACAGCCGCATTTACAAGACCCAACGGACTGGCGGGATCGCGTCTTCCATCCAGACCAACGCCACCCTCATTGCTCCCGCCCTCCCCTAGCCTCTAGTAGTCTCAGGCTAATAGCTCGAGCTATCTGCTTGGAGAGTAACGGTCTGCAACTTGTAACCCGGCTTTTCTACCTCTCCTTACCCAATTCATACAGCTCTCCTTTCTCATTTTTTCTCTTGCCTGTGTGCGTAATCTTGGATTTGGTTTCCTCGTGCGCATTTCTTAATAAGATTTTCCCTCCCCAACAGGAGAAGGCGTTGGGCCAAAAGAAGTCACGAGCTGACTTGTCGAAGCCATCAAAAGTATATATCGAGGTACGCAACTTTCCAGCAGCAGCTCTCTCTTTTTGTCTTTTTTTTTTCTCCTACGCCCCCCCCCCTTGTAACTACACTATGGAGACATACCCTCCCTCGTACGGCTAAAGGCCCGGTCTGGTGTCTCCTCTGGGTTCAGTTCAGATTGCATGGGTTGGTTCATGGTTGACTGAAAGCCCAAAACTTCTGCGTCAAGGACATTCCCTGGTTCAGGTCCAGAGTCCATGTACTTCGATACGTACCCCCTCGAGCGAGGGCGCAAGACCGGAGAACCTTGACATTCCACATCGGACCCTCTACCAACCCACCCTATGTACCTTACCTTACCTACCTTACCTTACTTACCTAAAA
The DNA here is from genome assembly GCF_000516985.1 of Pestalotiopsis fici W106-1. Lineage (NCBI taxonomy): Eukaryota > Fungi > Ascomycota > Sordariomycetes > Amphisphaeriales > Sporocadaceae > Pestalotiopsis > Pestalotiopsis fici. The sequence continues at coordinate 566,323 of NW_006917096.1, read as the reverse complement.
GACTTAATCCTTCTACTTCGTCACTACCTCCCGTCTGGTCTCCCTTCATTCCATTACACCTCATACTATCGATTCGCGATTTGTAGCCGTCAACAAACACTCACACATACGCACACCCTCGTTGCGCCGAATTACCACGACTGACACTACTCTCAACATCAGAAACAGCAGCAGTGCACAATAGACTTCTTTCTTGTTTTCTTTTCGACTTTTTAACCCGACTGGCCTTTATTGCTGTCGTCGTTGTCTAACAGCTAAAGGTCAATATTGAAGCAGAAGAGGCTCTGGTACGAATTATAATACGGCGGACTCGCGCGCAAGTGGTGGACATTGTCCGCCGGGGATCGATTTCGAACCTTATCGTCTATACCTCCAGTAATCACTCATGGTTTGCGACCGCGGACTTCCGCAGCATTCATAATGCTTGACGACCAGTCCATGCGCGACAGCTTACAGGTTGCGCCCCTTGCAATTCACAAGGGCCGGTCAGATAATGCGAAAGAGCAAGCCGAGGCTTGGGGGAATGGATCTTCGTCTTCGAATTCACAGTCGCCGTCGCATATAACACCACCGTCAACACCCAATGGCTCACAGGAAGACATTAGCACGTTGCCGAGCACCTCAGCACCACCACCTCCAGTCTTTCACAATTTCTTGAGAGCATTCTATCCATTTCACCCAAGTTACGCTGCATCAGATTCTACTGTTACCTTGCCACTCGACGAAGGCGATGTCGTCCTTGTCCACTCGATACACACGAATGGATGGGCCGACGGAACACTGCTGGCCTCTGGCGCTCGGGGTTGGCTGCCGACAAACTACTGTGAGGCATATGACCCGGAAGAAATGCGAAATCTCTTGCAGGCACTACTAAACTTTTGGGATTTGCTGCGGAGCACAATGACGAATGAGCGTGATATCTTCAGCAACCAAGAGTTCATGAAAGGTATCATAGCTGGCGTCCGATATCTCTTGGTATGATGGTCCAGGTTCCAATTTCGAGTCATTCTATATGTGAATATTAACAATCCACATAGGAATGCACACACTGCTTAACAAGAGACGCTCCAACCATTCAACGCAATGACAATCTTAGAAGAGGCCGGAAATCACTACTATCCGAGCTCTCTTCTTTAGTCAAGACGGCCAAGAGGCTACAGGAAGCCCTCAGGTCCTCTCAGCTTCTGACCGAGGAAATCAACGATATCATTGATGTCATGATCCTCAAAGCCTTTAAAATTATCGTAAAAGGAGTACGATTTCTAGATCTCCTAGAAGAAGACAGGCAACTTCGCGCGCCGCCAACAGTAACGGTCATGGCCACCGTGATGGAAGAGTCAATTATTCCACCCACACCTCCCGCCGACTCGACGAATTTCGACCAAGGCCCGGAAGCCGACCAGCATGCAGCTTCCCGAGGTGTTCCAGAAGTAACCACTACCGACGTGGTGGAGACGCAATCAACCGATGGTACACAAGCAAACGCACCAGCTAACAAGCGTTTGTCCTCCGTTTACTCGCCAACAAACACGACGGGTCAACGTCTCTCCCAGGTCAATTACGCCCGGGGAAATCGGCTGTCAGCAAGTATATCACACAGGGTATCTCTAGTCGGCCCATCATCAATGTCTCAACCACAAAACTTGGTTTCAACACGCTTGAGCTCCAGTCACGACACCTTGCTCTCTTATCTTGGTTCATTCATCGGCCGTTTACAACTGCAGTCTCAGTCTCGCGCAGAGTTGGCATTGGCCATCAAACAATCGGCTGTCTTGGGAGGAGATCTTCTTGCCGTCGTCGATACCGTTTGCAGGCACAACCCATTTGGTTCCGAATCTCTGGACCAAGCACGGGCCCTCATGTATGACCGCATCCGCGAGCTAGTATACTCGGCGCGCGACATCCTCACCAGCACTGAAACCGAGGCCGAGGATGTGATTATGCTGCAGGACAACGGCCACCTCTTGTCGGCTGCCATGGGTTGTGTTCAAGCTGCTGGTGGATGCGTGGAGAAGACTAACTGGGTCATTGAAAGGATTGGCGACTTCGAATTTGAGACTGAGGACACCGGACTCGGCATCGACCTGGACGTCTTCGATAAAGTTGCTGAAAGCCGCCCAGGCACTCCTGAGAGACGCGCACGCGAGTCAGGGAGTACAAATGGACGCTCCGGATCTGTGCGACCACTACACATGTCCATGGAGAAGCCTTTGCCCAGAGTTCCGGGTACTTCCGACGATGCCGAGACGACGGAGTCAGTAAACGACTCTCGTCCTTCGTCGCGGTCTCAGTCCGTAGCCACGGATGATGCCATGTCGAGTGTTGCCTCGTCTGTAGCTTCATCGCGGGCTCGACTTCCCCCACTTCCTAGGCTGACTACCACCCTACCGCCTGAAGAGTCGTACAGCCCAACCACCGAGGCCTCTCATGACAGTGAATATCATGGATCATTCCGCTCGGAGCTTTCGACTGCATCGAGCTCGGGGACCAACAGCACCTACCTCAGCAGGGACTCGGAGACAAGTCTCGCTTCTCAGGTATCCACTCGAGTTGACACGCCGGATTTGAAGAGCCGACCATCGCTACCAGATTTGGATGCCACCGGTGCATGCGATACAGTAGAAGAGTCAGACGATGTCGAGTCTAGATTACTCGAAAAGACATATGCTCACGAGCTTATGTTCAACAAGGAAGGCCAGGTCACGGGTGGTTCGTTGCCCGCTCTGGTTGAACGTCTCACCACCCACGAATCTACGCCAGATGCCATTTTCGTGTCTGCATTCTATCTCACATTCAGACTGTTCTGTTCACCGCGTAAGCTTGCCGAAGCGCTGATCGACCGCTTTGACTACGTGGGCGAGGCGCCACACATGGCCAGTCCCGTTCGCCTGAGGGTGTACAATGTCATCAAGGGGTGGCTTGAATCACACTGGCGCGAGGAAACGGACAATGAAGCTTTGCCCGTCATTCGTCATTTTGCCGACTTCAAGCTCAGCTCGTTACTGCCTTCTGCCGGGAAGCGGTTGTTGGCACTCGTCGACAGAGTCTCGTCTACCGACGGCCCCCTAGTCCCGAGACTGGTCTCCTCCATGGGCAAGACCAGTACCTCGATTTCGCAATACGTGCCCTCTGATACGCCGCTACCCAACCCGTCGCTGACAAAAAGCCAACAACACATACTTCAAAACTGGAAGTTGGGTGGCAGCTTGCCATCGGTGCTCGACTTTGAGCCCCTGGAGGTTGCACGCCAGTTGACACTAAAGCAGATGAACATCTTCTGCTCTATACTCCCAGAAGAGCTGCTGGGATCCCAGTGGATGAAGAAGGGCGGCGTTGATTCGCCCAATGTCAAGGCCATGTCCGGACTTTCGACTGATATCTCAAATCTGGTTGCAGATACGATTCTGCAGTACCCAGATGTCAAGAAGAGAGCCGCGGTGATCAAGCAATGGATCAAGATTGCACACCAATGCTTGCAACTCAACAATTATGACGGATTGATGGCGATTATTTGCAGCCTCAACAGCTCCATCATCAACAGACTGCGAAAAACCTGGGAATATGTGAGCCCGAAGCGCCGTGAGATGCTCAAGACGCTTCAAGCCATTGTTGAGCCATCCAACAATAACAAGGTGCTCCGAGCACGTCTTCAGGGCCACGTTCCGCCATGCCTACCCTTTCTCGGAATGTTCTTGACAGATCTGACTTTTGTCGATATCGGCAATCCAGCAACCAAGCAGTTGCCAGGCTCAAACGCCGAGGAGAACGGGCTGACTGTTGTCAACTTTGACAAGCACACCCGCACAGCCAAGATCATTGGCGAGCTGCAACGTTTCCAGATCCCGTACCGGTTCACAGAGGTCGCCGACTTGCAAGAATGGTTCCAAGCACAAATTGTGCGCGTCAAGGAGGCAGACCAGGAAAACAATGTGCAGGTCAACTATTACCGCAAGAGTCTACTGCTCGAGCCGCGTGAAACGATTCCCCGTACACCAGTAGAAGGTCCCTTGGCAACGCCTACCCCGGGCCAGAAGACTGGTTTCTCATGGATATCGCGAGACCGCGGACACCACAACAACACTTCAACTGTGGCAGTTTAGTGCCACAGAGGATTTGCACCAGCCAGGTGCAGCGCCGAAACAAAAAAACAAAACCAAAGCACGACACACGACACAACTGCCCGCCGCAAGTTCCTGATTCCACGCTTTCAAGCCAGTGTTTTAACTTGTTTACATTTTTGCATCATCTACCGATACCCCTACTGTTGTTTATTTTATTCTTCTTCTTTTTATGAGTATGATGAGCCAGCTACAACAGGCAAGCTTTTATTTTATATCTTGACTTGACGCGTTCTTGCGGCGGGCACATGCGACTGTGCAAGAGATTTCCTGCACAAATGTTTTTCGTACCGGTGGTACGCAAGCCCTCCAAGGGGCAGCAAGAACCCTTTGAGGTTTCTTGCTTGTGTTGTTCGCTTAACATGGTAAAAACAAAAAGGAGTTTATCGGGGCTGGGTCCTGGGTTTGAGACAGGCTGATTGCTATGGCGTATATGAGACATCAGGTTACTGGACTCAACGGTACATTTTGGTATTGGGCTCTAGCGGGACACTGTGCAATCATTGTATAATGGGCATAATGATCAGAAAATACCATCCAGCTACGTGGCAGGAACAGGAATCCAAATAGGAAAGGAAAAGAATGCCCATGTGCCAAAAACCAAAGTTTGATGCCTCCCCGGGAAGTGATAACCTAAAGATGATGCTCTTGTGAATTTATCCGATACCTTGTCTAGATCGAGACCTTCAATGTCATTGGCTTCCTATCACGTCCAGTCCGCATCTCTTGGTCTTGTCTGCTCCTCTTGGAAACGGCATGAGATGCATAAGTCGCATCATGATGTGCAGATTATAGACTAGTCCTTGACTTGTGGATGGCGAAATATGAAGCAGACTATATAAGTCGTCACAAATGGGAAAAACTGAAGGTGAGGCTGCTGTCTAGATATGATTACTTTTTCTCGGCCGCGAACACTTTTAGGCTGTTTTGAAGGAGAATATGACTTGTCCGGAAAAGTGTACCTGGTGCAACCTCTATCCAGTCCCTTGCGATGCATGATTCTGGCCAAATGAAAGAAGAATAGTTCAAAAGAAAAGATGGGGAAATAAATGTCAATTTCATCCACTTGATTATTTTGGCAGGAATCGATTTTGGGGTTGAATGATTATGTCTACTGGGCGGAATGCTGAAAATGAAAAAGGAGGTTGTTGAAAGTCAATGGCCACACACACACACACACACACACACACACGA
>NW_006917096.1:543605-560911 GCF_000516985.1 Pestalotiopsis fici W106-1 | reverse complement strand
CACACACACACACACACACACACACACGACCTTGGAAGTGACGGCAGGGTTAGTCCGGTTATGAGGTAGCCTCCCGTTTGGCCATCCAGTTTGGCTCTTGCGAAAAGCTACCTTACCATTTGATAGAATGGACTCGCGATATCTTGGGTAGGTTGTCTGTCTCCACTGGTCCGTCGCCACTAGCATTTGGACCCTGAGGTTCTTCAAAACGTTGTTTGATCGATTGATTGAACGTAGCAACCAGATGCCACCGTCTATCATGGGCAAATGCTGGCAATGATACCGAAAGGACCCGAGCCCTCGCACCAGCCTACCAGTGTGACGATATTGCACGCTACATGATCCAATATCCCTTTCACGTACACCCAAGAGCCATCTACCTGTCTATGAAGATATTCCCAAAAGTTGTTTCATTTGCATGATGATTGATTCTATTACAATGTATGGAATGCCCAGGTAGGTAATCGCTCATAAAGTCTCCCCAATCGATCGGTCCCGTCGCGCGCTCCATCAATCAGTCAGCTTTGTTACGTTACATGCCAGGATAGCTCGTGTCCACTAATAGATAGTAGCCAGCCCCTCCCCCCCGGCTAGGTACTGAGGGGACCGACCTGGAGCATCAAAAGTCATCTGAGAAGGTCAACGTTAGCAACCCGAGCTAGGAGTTCAACGGTCTCTTTTTCTCTCCATGCTCGTTCACTCACGCGACGTGCCAAGATTCTTTTGTTCCTTCTCTTACCGCATTCATGTCTGGGGGAAGTCTCACCGTATCCAACATTGGTATACCCTCTCCGCCTTTCAGCAGGCTGTCAGAACAAGCACTAGATACCCAAATACCAGAAGGATGGGAAAGAAAAGATACAAGAGGTACCTTTAGCGCAGCTTCTACCCCAGCTTTTCTCCAGCAGACGAGCCAATCAAGGACCTGGTCGCCACTGGAGAAGTAGCAGTGGGAAGTGAGATACTGGCACAGCTCGATACCTGCCTGGCTACATTAGCATAACGTAGCAAATAAGCCAACCAGAAAAGAGCCTGCGGGCCGACTGGTAATCACGGATCTCAGGGATTCCTACGGATATCATGTACACTACGTACGGCCATTTTGCTTATCGGCAGGCAAAAGAGACAATCCCTGCTTCGTTTCCTTTTTCTCGTTGGGTGGACATTTTTTGGGCAAGATTGAATTGGGTAAACGAGCCCATCATCCACCGCCGACTTCTTTGCAAGTAAGACAGATGGGAAGATTGTTGAAATACAAATCACAATGGTTATCCTCTCCAATACTCGATCGCATTCAATTGCTGATTCGCACAACATTCCGCTACTTGAGGGAGTCATTCAGTCAGTTAGTCGGTCGCTCACTGGTCAAGCACCAAAATAGAACAAAAAGCACGGCTACCTAAGCCACTGTCCCCGTGTGCCGTGTTTAAGCATCTTGTATACCATCTACCGAGGGCGCAGATTGGCTGCTTGCAACGCCACCTCCCACTTGGGGCAGCTTACGGTTGCGCCGCCTCGGCTGGTGTAGTTTTTGGCTTTCTGTCGATCAACGTCGTTTCGTGATCACTTTTTCCCCTTAGCCTCCATGCTTGTAAAATCCCCTTTGACAGTATCGATTGTTTGGACAGCCCTCCTCTTGCCTTTTCGTATAGCCAACCCATCATCATCATCATCATCATCAGTCAGTGGTTCCTTTTATTGCCAGCGATTTTGATTTTGGTGCACTTCTCGTATCGGACCAGGGGGGTAAATGAAAAGGAAAAAAGGGCAGTGAACTTGCAATGCGCCTCGGCACCAGCAGACAGATTAGACTTTACTCGGATCGGAAAGCCTTCCTCCACTGATTGACTCTTTTCTTCGTCCGTCGGTTTGCTCGACTGACAACATGTACTACATTTGACTCGACGCGGCATGTGGCTGTCAAGTGGTTACAGACTTTCATTTTTTTTTTTTTTGGACACACCGATTGACCTGGTGTCACGTAGTACTTGACTTTTGCTGACTTTACCTACTTGACCTCCTCCTTCTCCTCCTCCTCCTGATCATTCCCTCAGGTAGCAGCTAGGTCAAGGTAGCTTGTGCTTGTAGCAGCAGCAGTAGCAGTAGTAGTAGTCCTTCCATGTTCTCCATAGTTGCGGTGCATACTACATTACCCTACCTACCCGAGGAGGCTCTAGTTGGTAGTAGTATCGCGCACCTGATCACCAACTTCTATCTCGTCCATACCACGTTTCTCATGACTACTATCTACGATTGAGATTCTCTGCAGCAACAACCCATCCATGTTCTCCACCATTATCATCCCACATCAGGTCAGTCGCTTGATAGGCCGGGACAATTCACCAATCAATTGATCTTCTTATGGTTCTTTCCAACTGTGTGGTACAACCCGGACATTGCTGCTACCACTTTGCATCCCGCCCTGTTTAAGAAGAAAGAAAGAAAGAAAAAATCCACCCCAGCAGCAAGATATCAACAGCATACAAGGTCTCGGACCCCCCGTCCTGCGTTCCCGTTCCCCGTTCCCATGCTTGTCAATTTCCCTACTTATCTCATCGGTAATAAAACATTTTTTTGACAAGCAAAACATAAGCAGACAAAAAAAGGTCCAGTCTGTTCTGCGCCTCCGCCTGCCCTGTACACCACACTCCACACGTCCCTGCTACCATTTACTACCTTACCTAGCTTCTGGGTTTGTAGTACAGATCAGCAAAGGACAGAACCGCTTTTGAAGAAACGGCCAGGCCCCCCCGGCTCCACCCACGCCGGCGCATCCCTGATCGACAATCAATCGCATGGTTCGTTTGGTTTGATTCTTAAAATCGACACGATCCCGCATTTCGCATTTCCCTTGGAATCGGGTGCCTCTGGTTTTCTTTCCTTTTCCCTTTCTTAAACCATTCTGCCTTGTGGCATCTTCCGGTCGAAGCTTGGACGATTTAGTTGTCTGTTCGGCAGCTTGCATACTACCAAGGTATACAAAAAAACGTCCTGACCCGCCGCAACAACCTCTCCTTGGATTGTTTGCCTATTCCCAGGTCCGCCTTGTCGTCCTTTTTTCGACCTTTTCGAAAACTTGACCCTCGACCTCGGGCCTCGTACAGAGCTTTGTGTAAGTTGGAATAAATGATCCGGCGGATTGCATCCAATTGCATTTGTTTTGCATTACATTGATGCGCACCACCCTTGCATTGGTCCAACCTCTCACTGATTTCCTTCTTTCCTTTTCCCTGCATTCCACCTGTACCACCACCCACACACTTTTTGGCACCTACCTAAGCTACCAAGCAACAAGCTACTGCTGCAGCATTGATTGCCTGCATATTCCTCTCTTCCTTTCAGGGTCCAGGGATCTTTTTACCCCTCCGGCCCTTCGACAGTCCCCAGTCCTTTATCATGTGGCGACCTGCCCACATGCTACTGTTCTATCAGCAGCAGCAGCAACTTTACAAAGCCTGAATGCTGACCATATTTCTTTTACACAGCAAGGCAGCCACCTCATTTTCTTCCTAGCACAACCTCAGCCTTCGGCATCTCACCACCAAGGGAAGGAAAAGGAAAGAAAGAAAACACTTTCATCATGGCCGAAGAAACCAAGGCAGACCTTGGGACCACGACCGTCTCGGGCTCAGAAACACATGCATCCGTTGAGCCTATTCAGCGCCCGGCAGGATGGATGTACAAAGGCTTCAAGGTCGGCAAGCGGGAGCTTTGGTACGCGTCGCCCAAAGTGCAGCTCTTCATGGTCGCCATGGTCTGCTTCCTGTGCCCCGGAATGTACAATGCCCTGACCGGTCTGGGTGGTGCCGGTCTCAAGGACACCACGGCCCAGACCAACGCCTCCGTCGCCCTCTACTCTGTCTTTGCCGTCATTGGTTTCTTCTCTGGTACTTTCGCCAACAGGCTGGGTCTCCGCGTGACCCTCGCCCTCGGAGGACTGGGATACTCGGTCTATGCTGGAAGTATCCTTTGCTACAAGCACACATCCAACATGGGATACGTCATCTTTGCCGGTAGTTTCCTGGGTTTCTGCGCCAGTCTTCTTTGGTGCGGACAGGGCGCCATCATGATGGCCTATCCCCCCGAGCACGCAAAGGGTCGCTACATTAGTTGGTTCTGGATCATCTTCAACCTCGGAGCAGTCATCGGCGCTCTGATTCCCCTCGGCCAGAACATCAACAACACGGGCGGCGACGCAACCGATGGCACTTTTTACGGCTTCATCGTTCTCATGCTCGTCGGCGCCGTGCTTGCGCTCTTCCTTTGCGATGCCGACAAGGTGCAGCGCGAGGACGGCTCCCACGTTGTCGTCATGAAGAGCCCGTCTTGGTCCTCCGAGTTCATCGGCCTCTGGGAGACCATTACGAGCGACCCCTGGATCGTTTTGCTGTTCCCCATGTTCTTTGCCTCCAACATCTTCTACACCTACCAGCAGAACGGCATCAACGGAGCCCACTTCAACGCCCGTGGTGCCTCGCTCAACAACCTGCTGTACTGGCTGGCCCAGATCTTTGGCGCCGTCATCTTTGGCTATGCTCTCGACTACCCCAAGCTTAGCCGTTCCGTGCGCGCAAAGGCATCTCTGGTCGTCCTCTTTGCCCTCACCTTTATCATCTGGGGTGGCGGATGGGCCTGGCAGAAGCAGCAAGTCAGCCGCGAGGTCAGCAGCACCCAGGAGTACCAGGACAACCACCTGTTGGACTGGGACAATGGCGGTGGCAAGGGCTTCGTCGCCCCCATGTTCCTGTACATGTTTTACGGATTCTACGACGCCGCCTGGCAGACGTGCATCTACTGGTACATGGGTGCCCTCTCCAACTCTGGCCGCCGACTTTCCAACCTGGCTGGATTCTACAAGGGTATCCAGAGTGCCGGTGCTGCCGTCTTTTGGCGCCTCGACAACCTGAAAGTCGAGTACAACACCCTGTTTGGTGCTACAGTAAGTTTTCATCACGTTGCACAAGATTAAAAGAAACCCCACCACCACACCGAGTATAAATAGAGGCTAATTACTGTTTGTTTCTCTAGTGGGGTGTTTGCGCCGGCGCTCTCTTGATTGCAGGTCCCATTGTCTTTATCCGAATTACCGACACGATCCCGCTCGAGGAGGATCTCAAGTTCAGCGACGAGACCGTCGAGGACGTTGCGCCGACGGCTGTCCTGGAAGAGGCTGGACACGAGACCAAGCCCACCACTGTTTGAGCATGACGATTGCATGATCGAGCCAGAGGAGATATTTCGTAGTAGTCGAAAGACGAATAAGTCGCTTGTTTCAACAAGATAATAAGTCTGGGCCGCGTGCATCATTTCTGTGTGAAATACAACCAGGAATGGTCGAGTACGCAAAAAGGCCCGGAAGGATTCATGAGAACAGACAGTTTTCTACTCTGTAGAACAAAACGTCTGGGCATGAATGGAAGATAGGGGAATTGTTCGATCCTTGCAATTAGTTGATACCTCTTGCATTTCTGTACTTAATGAGACAACGTTGAGCCTTGATATATCTGAAGTTGTAGAAAAGTCTGGAACTGTGTCTGCCGACTATTTTTTTTTTTTCCCCCGGCATTGATTCATTTCCAAATTTTTAGTATTATGCTTTGCCGCATACCAGTAAATGGCTGCCCAAGAGATTGTATATCAAGGAGTCGGGTTATAGACAAAAATATCTTAAATGGTTGGACCTATCAGGAAATACAGTATAGACCCTGCCTATTGTACTAGGCTTTATATATAACCCCCCATCTATTTTGAGAATGACTCTCCCATTCTCTGGTCCTCACCCCAGTGTATATGCATCAAGAGAACAAAGTAAAAATAAAAAAGCGCCTGATCGCCAAACTTGATATATGCAAGACCATGTGCCCTGAATGTGCCCTCAACTTGGGGGGTGTTCTCTCTTAGTAGAGGCCTGTTTTTTTAAATTCCTTCGCCGGTTTAAACTCGAGGGGAACAAGACAAGATAATAAACAAAAGTTTACCAGCTCTTGACCTTCTTCATGCTGCCCTCCTCCTGGAGAGCCTTGTGGAGGTCGAAGCTGTTGAACAGCAGGTGGGGCTCGTGTCCCCAGCCCTTGCGCAAGCACTCAAACTCTGCCTTGTCGAGGTAGCCCTGGAGGATGGGCTTGTAATCGGCGTGGGCGCACTTGTCGATAATGACGCGGGCGCGCTCCTTGGGCGACAGGCCGCGGACGTCGGCCAGGCCAGTCTCAGTCACAACCACGTCGAGGTCGTGCTCCGTCTGGTCAACGTGCGTGCACATGGGCACGATGCAGCTCACACCCGTAGGGTCCGTCTTGGACGGGCGCGTCGACGGCGTGTGCATGATGGAGTACTTTGCCGAGCGCAAGAAGTCGGCCGAACCGCCCAGGCCGTTGAGCATGCGGCTGCCCATGACGCAGGTCGAGTTGGCGTGGGCGTAAATGTCGACTTCGACTGGCGTGTTCATGCCAATGACGCCCAGGCGGCGGATGATCTCGGGCGAGTTGGACACCTGCTGCGAACGGAGCAGGAGCTTGTTGTGGTAGGCTTCCCAGTTGTCGTAGAAGCGCTTGAAGCCCTCGGGCGAGAAGCGAATCGATGTGGCCGTGGCAAACTCGAGGCGGCCCGAGTCAAAAAGGTCCAGGAAGGTGTCCTGGATCACCTCGGTCCAGACCTTGAGGTTCCAGAAGTTGGACTCGGCAAGACCGCCAATGACGGCATTGGCAATGTTGCCGATACCCGACTGGATCGGGAGAAGCGACTTGGGCATGCGGCCGTGCTTGACCTCGTGCTCAAAGAACTCGATCAGGTGGGTGGCAATGGCTGCCGAAGTGGCGTCTGCCGGCGAGTTGGGCAGAGTCTTGTCCTGGTAATCGGACTCGACGATACCGACAACCTTTTCGGGGTCAATGGGCATGGATGTACTGCCGATTCTGTCCTCGACTCTGGTGATCAGGTATGGCTTGCGGTGAGGGGGCAAGTCTGTCAGGGTGATGTCGTGGAGTCCATCAAAACTCGGCAGCGAAGTGTTGACCTCAATGATGATCTACATACTCCGTTAGCGAAAAGTGGGTTGTCAACTTTGTAGTTTTCAAAACTTACCTTGTCGGCCATCTGGATGAGCTCGGGTGTAGCACCAACACTGGCGCCAAGCACAATGCTTCCATCCTCCTTGATGTCTGTCGCCTCTACAACCACAACATCCAGGTTCTTGTTGGGGCGGTCCTTGGTATACCAGCCCTGATTACCAAATTAGCCAAAAAGTACAACAAGACTGAAATCCTCTCCTCTCCAGGTGAATCAGCCGCTTACATAAACCAGGTCGACTGGGAACATGGAAAGATGCTTGTCGAAAAAGTTGATCTTTCCATCATTGATACCCTTGGCAATCGACTTGCCAACTTGATGCGGGCTACGACGGTTGATCATGTCTAGACCGGCCCAGCGGTTTTCCGTCTCGCCTCCCGAAGAGGCTCCCACAAAGAGCGAGTACCTCAGTTGGCCCTGCAGGTTGTTCTTCTCGACATGGTCTGCCAGAAATGTTGGCACTTTCCTGCAGTCCGCGGTCTTAGCCAAAAGGAAGCTTGAGCTGACTGGGGTGTGTGTATTTTTCTTTCGTTTTTCTTTTTATTTGAAGGGTATTAGGAGATCGTAGCGTCCAAAACGTACTTTGGGTATCCAACACCGGTGAATCCGGACCAGCCGATGTAGGCACCGTTGGGAAAATGCTCCAAGAGGTCTTCGGGTTTGCACAGCTTGTTCAGCATGGACGGGCGCTTGATGCGCTCTCTCAAAAGAGCCGACACTGCTGGAGCGGCGACACTCCGCAGTCGGGCAGCTGTGGGATACATGGCTTTTGTTTATTTTTTTTTCCTTCTCCCTTTGAGATGTTCGAACCACGCTAGAGCAGTGGTGTTTTCTCACTAAATGGGGAGCAAGAAGGAAATGTTGAGGTTGTTCACGAGCTGACCTGTCGACGGTGCCCCGCTAGACGGTATAGGTATTGGAAGAAAGAGGATTCAGCAAGAAACACAACGCAAAGTAATTGTAATGAGGAAGAAGAAAAAGAAGGAGAGAAAGAAACAAGAGTCCGCAGACCGGAGCGTCGAAGTTTAGAAAGTCAATTCGAGAAGGAAAGTGGTTCGACGAATGGGGCCCACTTTGTGACGATTAGCTAAAGGTCCGAATTGGATGCTGCTGTTGAAACCACTCAACTCATCACCCTTCTTTTCAGCACAGGCAAGAACGCGAAGGCCGAGGTTGTCGCGAGCTGGATCAATGGAGATATTTCTCTCTGGGCAATTCACAGCAATTCCCCAATGGCTTCCCTCCTTGGGCTCTTGACATTTTTATGGTCTTTCTGTTGCTTATTGTCTTTTGTCGTCGGCTCTTCTTTTTGCTCCGTTTTGCTAAGGCAAGTGATGAGCACTCTCATTCTTTTTTCCTCCCAAACCCATGATTGCGGGATGACGTTGATTTGCCCTTGGGGCTGTCGGTGACAAGGGTAAGCTCCAGCTAGCTGGTTCCCTACCCCTTCCCAGAGAAGCTGTTTTTCAGGGCTTCTAGAGCCCACACCAAGCGCAAACGGGTTCGCCTCTAACCGCTGTAAAATGTCCCCTCCAGCCCCAGGGGGGAAAGGGAGAAAGTCTCACATAACATGTGGGTCCTCCCACTATATTAGCTCTGCATAGCTTCGCTCGGCCCGAGCAGAAGGGCTGCTCCTCCGTTCGTCCGGCCTGGGGCTGAAGGGACTTTACTGCATGCACTTCTGCGTTGCTATACTAAGGATTCCAGAGTGAATACCTGGTATACAAGTCACACTTTATTCATGGCACGTACATTGTCGAAACCCTTTAAAAGCAATCAACACCGACACCTCCATCAATCAATGCTGGCCACAAGTAATCTGCATACAGAAAAAGCAGCCGCCGGCATGGACGAAGCTTTGGATAATCACTGCGGCGTGCTTACAAAATAGTAAAGGACGTTTAATTCATCTCTCTTGGTCTTGTTAGTCGTCGCCATGAGACTCTAGCCACTCCGCTCCAATCTTCATAATAAGACGAATCAAACCAGTGATTGCAACTCAACCATGACCCATCACTGCTGTATATACCACGTCTGTTCGTTCATGAGAGTATAGTATCGTACTGGCAAATGCATCCCTGTAAAACATGGGTGAGACCACCTATTAAGGTTATTCGACATGGTATAAAGCTTCCAGAAGGGAACCCCCGGCAAACAGAGATCATCCAACAGGTTAAGAAGCAGCAGCACCACGAATGAAGACTCGGATAATATTAATCAGCAGTAGGGTTTGGCTTGTATGGAAATAATTGTATACCACATTGTCCGAACTATGGAATAACTGGTTGTGAAGGAGTTGTACAATTCATATTTTACATAAATGCTCCGCTCATCCGAAGTACAAGTACAAGTTTACACAATCAACATGATTCAATGCATATATATCTAAGCCTCCTTCCTGAATAAATCTCTCCACATTTCACGGAAGCCGTAATTAGGCGTCTTGGAATCATAAATCTTGCTACGGTGCGTCTCGCCGTTGAACCGGTCGAGGATGCCGCCGGGTCGGTGTCCCACGCTCTCGGCAGCCGGCTTGAACGGCCGCGTCGCCCGCTCCTTGATGGCGGCGGCCAGCTGCGGCGCCACGTCGGCGTAGCACGCGTTGAGCTCCCGCTCCAGTGAAAAGTACGGCTTCTTGGCCAGCGCCGGTGCCATGAGGTTATAGGACCGCGTCAAAGTGTTGAGGTTTTCTATCGATAGGTTCATGTATGTTTGCTCGGTGCGCAGCCATTCCGGGTCGCGGAATGGAGGCGGGAGCGGCGTTTCGTCTATAGTGGTGACTGGCTGTGGTGTTGCCGTGGGCGCATCAGCCGCAATGTCGCCTTCTTTGCTGGAAATGACGCTGTCGGCAGTAACAGCAGCAGTGATGGCAGCAACAGCAGCAGCTCCCTCGGCCGTGCCATCCTTATCCGCAAGCTCTGCAGCCATCTCTGTTGCAAGCTGTTCTCGCAGCTTTGCCATGACGGGATCATCTGTCGTGTTGGTCGGCACGGCAATTTGCTCAACATCCCGCCGACGCGGGTTTTGTACCTGCTCGGCCTCGGCATACCGTTGCGCCTTGGCCATTTGTGCTTGAACCGATCCGCCTTTGCTTGCAATTGTCCGCGCGGCATGGCGCTTCCAGTCATTGCGCAGGCGCGTTCGGAAGGTGTGTGCCGTTTTGACAAGCTCTTGCTGCTTTTCTATCCACGGCGGCACCACTGCAGTACTCCGAGATTAGCATGAATTTCTCGGCTATGCAAGAAATAAGAGATGAAATCGTATGCATGCTGCATCACACAAGGGATTGCTTACTATCCTGCCGTTTGATCATCTTATTCATGATATATTCCGTAGTGTCAATAAACGGATTATCCGAGCGCGTATCACGCTCAATTCCCTTCCCGCGCGGTATATTCTTAAACTGGCCGCGCGCAATGGCATCTTCGATGCGCTCGTTCGCCAGCGATGCCAAGCCCGTAATGGTATTGGGCATTGCCCGAGCTGCAGGCCGGAACCGCTCGCGAAACTCCTTGCGCATGGCCTCGCGCTCTTGCTCATTGAGTCCATTCTGTTGCTGCTGCTGCTCGCCCTCCCGGCCGAGCCCCATTCCCGTGTACGCCGCCGCTAGCTCTCGAGCGCCCGCGGCCCGTTGGCCTGACGTCCGGGTATCGCGCGGCGCAAGCCGCATGTCGACGGGTTTCAGATCGGGCAGGCGGGGCTTTCCGCGCAGGCCGGGGGCCAGCGGCTTGCGCGCCTCGTCGAGCATGCGCAGGACGGCATCGCCGGTGCTCTCCTGGCCGGTCCAGGGCTCGCTCGATACCAAGTGGGCAGTGCCGCGGCCGGCAGACGACGGCATGTCGGCCTCGGCAAAGGCGGCTGCGTGGTCGGAGCGAAACTTGGCGTCCTGTACCTTGGCGAATAATCGCTCCTTGAGCTCCTCGGAGAACCCGGCATCCTCGACCGCCCGCCGCCCTGCGCGGCCTCCTGTCAGCAGGACCTCTTCTGTGGCTTCCTCGAGGCGCCGGGCCATGGGCCCCGGTTCCGGCTTCTTCGCAGCGGTTGATGCATTGTTGGGTGGAGGGCTGCCGCTGTTTGCGGCTTCGGGCTGCTTGTTTGACGTGGCATCCGACGTGCCGCTGGTGGACGATGCCGATGACGAGTGTCGCACGCGGTCGCCGTTTGATCGTTTACGCTGCGTGGTCACGGATAGAGCCGCCTCTCGGCGCACTAGGGCGGTCTTACATGTCGAGCAGAAGAGGTGTGCAGATCTCGCTATTCCTGCCATTCTTTGAAATTTTTCATGTAATTTCCATAATGACTCCCAGCATCAATCCCCAGTGCCGGGCGGTCCTTCAATGTTGTTGTGCTGGTGGGAGAAAAAAAAAGAGCCAGACAAACAGTGGCGAGGGCGAGGTGGGTAGAAGATGGGTTCGGACTTAAGCAATCAATGACCGCATCTTGGATTTCGAACGGAGCTTTTCGTCTCTGGAGCCGTACACAGATGCTAGCCTCTAATTGGCTGTCATCACCCGCGAATTTAAGACAGACGATAGAGCAAGTGCAAATGCCAAGAATCAGGGCTGATTATAGAAATTTGGTTTTCGTCTTATATATCTCTCTCTTATTTTAAATGGCCTATATAACTCGAATCACTAATTATAAAATGAATTTTTGCGGTTTAACTCCTTGCAAGCATGGTTTATAGTGGCTATCCATTTAAATCTAGTGCCATATTTTCACTGCCAACTGATCGTCTGTTGTTAAGTCTTTTTATTATAAAGAACAAAAGGGTATTTTCAAGCTATACAAGTATGGTCGCTATGTACATCATGATATAGAATAATCTATAAGCTATTCCAGATTTTCAAAGTTCTGGATCCTGAACGCCGGCTAATGCATTTTGGGAACTATCCGTTCCTGTCATGAAGATGATACACAGATCCTCCGATTGGAAAGATCTTGTGCAAAGCCCGCAATAATTTCGTCACTGTCATTTAAAAAGAATGACGTGGAGCTTGATGTGGTTGTGGGTGATCTCTTTTAGAGTCAAGACAGTCGACCTTGAATATGGTCGTAAAGGTTTGACACGGAGATCCAAGCGCTGAAAGGGTTGCTTCAGCTAGAACCAGCCGCTGAATGCCAGTGCTTGTTGAATGGTGTTTTCTTCAAGTTCTGTATCGAACTCTCAAGTTGTTCAACCATGAAACTCCCGGGGAGTCAATTCCGTCTCTTGCGCCTTCTTCAACCAGTTTACACCCTTGGCGACGTGCATCCTAAACCGGTTTGCCGCCGTCTTGCCAATCTCGGTGATTGCGCGCTGGCCAAGAGTAAATTCGGTCCAGAACAAGTGCTCGTTAGGCAACGAGCAGATGCCGCTGGGCGTTTGACCACCCGCGAGAGTCTTTTCTTTCGTGATAGAAGTCGTGTTGGCCTTCATGTTTACTGGCATGCAAGGCTCCCAGACCTCGAGGAAGCCGTCTTCGATGGGCTTTGAGCCGAGTCCATTGTGGTCCACGAGCTCAGAGTCATGGAGTTGACGATCAACAATCAGCTCCTTGATGTACTTGGGAGTGTCCTGCGTGATGGCTTCCCGGCGAGCATTCGGGACGTAGACAGTGCGACCAGAGGCATCATTTCTCTTGACGAGAGCTGTCTCCTGTGTGGTCTCGTTGATGACCGGGTCCGGAATCGAGACCCAAGAATCAATCCAGTCGGCAACCATATTCTCCCACTCTTGGGTAAGATAGGCTGCGTTGCCCATCTCCTTGGCTTTGTTGTGAGGGTGGGGCGGTGCAGGTCGAGCAGTCTCAAAGCCAGGTGTCAGTGAAATGTCGAACAAGGAAGGAATGAAGATGCGGAAAGGCTCGGCTGGCACATCCAAGAGGACAGGTTGATCTGTTGCACTCTCAGGCGCGGTGATGTTTGCCATGGTGTAGTAGTCAGAGTAAGCAATCGAAGTATCCTCCTTGGCCATGCTGTACAGCCTTTCGATCTGCAAGAAAAGCTGCTCTGCTTGCCTCTCCAGTAGCTCCTTTGCGATCTCTCGGGGCATGGTTGCGAGCTTCCAGACTTCCCAATATCCATAGTTGAAGACCCACAGAGTCTCACGGGGAGGGTTGCGGGGCGGCGGTGTTCCTAGGAACGTGTTGATTTGCTGTTCCAGGTCGGGCAGATGCGTGGGCACAGGATACTGTTCGGGCATCCAAGTGTAATCGTAGCCGGAACCTTGGGTAACATTTGGCCAGGAGGTGATCACATCGAGGGTCTGGCCATAGACATCGTTGGAAATAATCGAGCCTCCGTGAGCATCAGTTTGAGGGGTGTAAGACAGGTGCGCATTGCAGTGATCGAGCTGTAAACACTGTTAGAATCATCAAACTTCAGAGATCAAGTTCCCGTGCTTCATTACCTGCTCGCAGAGAACATCAGTCCATGACTTGTCCTCGAAACCAGTCTCTTCCTGTCTCTTGTTTGGGGTGGTGATGTCGCCTCCACCAAAAACCACCACCCTAATGCCACCACCAATACTGCCGTCGTCGTATGAAGACGTCGGCCTCCATTTGAGAATCCTCGTATAACCCGAACCAAAAGCAATGTCGGAAAATCTCGTGGGTAGCAATTTCGTCAGTGCGATGAGGATCACCACGCATATCGCAATTTGAGGCAGCAGGCGTGGGCCTCCGCGCATGGCCTTGGCGGAGAAGAAGGCGAACAGTGTCTTGAGACCGAGCCCCTCGATGAGACCATCGGGTCTATAGTTTTGAAAGTGTTTTGTCAACATCTTGACAGATAAGTAATATGATAGGTTTTTGCAAAGCGACTCGATGTGCGACGCGATGGGAGTTTGCTCAGCAAAGCAGCGTTCTTTCAACAGGCCTGCCTCCTATGCCTCTTTGACTCGATCGATGAAAAAGCCGGACCGACTGCTTAGGGCACTTCCCTCCCCCTTGGTCGCCGGCACTCTTTTCAAGATTTGTTGACAGCAGCCTCGTTTTGTTGATGGCGACTTTGGTTTCCGAAGAATTGTTTCAATGTTTATTTAACATGAAGAAGACGTGAACAGATGAAGAGAGTTGTTGGTCCTTGAGAAAAAAGACACAGACCGGGAATAAAGGTGTAAGGTCGATCTGCCAAGCCGTTTCGGGGTGGTATGCGGCGTGCCAAGAAACCGTTGGCTGGGCTCAAGTACCGAAGCGCTGGGCTATTCAACGTCACGTCACAGGCCGCGATAGCCGGGTTTGATCGCCGAGCAACTCGCAAGAGGATCCGGTCAGAGCATATGATGGACTACACAACACTGTTGCGAATATCCAATACGTAAAGATCTATTCCCTTGGGAAGTCGAAAGGATGGGGAAACTAATGAGGGGAAGACAAGAGTAAAGAAATAAGAGAGAGAAGAGAGTTTTCGGATGAGAAAACAGAGTGTGCAAGACGAAGGAAAACGGGTCAGTCTTGAATGGATTGACATGGGGACTCGACGGCGGATGGTATGGAGAAAGCATCCAGTAGTCAAGTCATCAGTCCACCGACCGACGGACAAGAAAAGAACAAGAACAGACCATTGCCTATCCAGGTTCCTGCGCTGCGCTGCGCTGCGCTCGCTCTACGCTCGGCGGTCATCTTGGGGCGGGTTCCACAAACCACGGGCTAAGCATGAGTACGTATTCATTGCGGGAGATGCTCCATAGGGGAGACATTAGAGGTGTCAAGCCTTTTTTTCCCCCTTCCTTCCATCAGTGTGCAGCGGTGCGTGCAAAGCGTGAGCAGACAGGCACACGCGCACAAGAGATCGATCATCAGTACCTGATTCCCAAAGCGGGAGGCCAGGGTAGGTAGTTGGCCGCGAGTCGTCGTCGTCGTAAGTCGTCCTCGCAGTAGGAGGAGCCGATGGGCGGTGCGCTGGGGCTGTCGTAAGCTTGTGGAGACGGCCTGGCAAGCCCCTGTGTTTCAATAACCCATGGTCCAGGAATATCCCACACTGACACAAGGCCACCTTACAGACATGGCTAGGCCCTGTCGGTCGTCTCTTTTTTGTCTTTGTAGTGTCCGGGCTGGGGGTCGGGCGGACTCTTTGAAAGAGAGGAGACAGGCCAAAAGAGAGAGACGGAGACATTTTGAACATGGGATTGTTGGTTTTTGGCCTTCTGTACCGTTTCCTTTTTCTTCTGGTGGATTAGCTACCATAGGCTAAGGCGCGACTTGAACCCAGAAGCGACTGGCGTTGTGGGGAGAGTCGCGCGACAGCCTCGCTTCATCTGACGACGTCTTCATCTTTTTATAGTGAAATGAGTTCAACTTGCCAGCTCTCTGACTGACGCGGCCATATAATCAACAGTCGGTCGATTCATGGGCATTGAATTGACGAGCGAGGCTCAGCTCTCAACTCTCAGCTCGGCTGTGGTAGGTATCTGTTTGTGTATGAAGAAGGAAAGAAAAAATCAATCGGCAGTCGGTACCCATTGTTCAATCTTACTGCTGCATACCATAGTACTACCACTACTTTTCAGTCAAAAAATTGATCGACCTATCTACACTACGTATCGAGCAGGCGCATATTGATGGTAACGGGGCGCGGGTCAGGATGGAGAAGATATCTGACAAGAAGATGCAGCTGAGTTGCTGGGCACTCTAGACACTCAAAGGCACTGGCCGGTGTTGTCTCTGTATCAAAAAGCGATCGTCATGAACCAAGCCCCAAACCCGCTTACATCCATCCCCCCCAACCACCCCCACCCCACCGGCAGACACAACAACTTTGTTGACCATGACTAGGTGTGATATGATTCTCACACTTTGTAACAAATCCGACCAAGACTCGGAAATATCGGCTCTGGGATGAGATGCCGCCCAAGTGGTATTGAAAGGAATGAGCAGGGCAAGGGCAACTTAAAAAAAAAAAAAAAAAAAAAAAAGGCACGCGACCCATTAACCAACATGGCCCGTTAGCGCGCTGTACAAACACTAGACGCCGAAACGTGATAGGGGGAAACTTTGCCAATTCAACCATGACCTTGCTCCTCCCCCGCAGAACCGAGATGCAGCCCTTTTGACGCCGAGTAGTGAGAAGAAGAAAAATGCTACCACGGAATTAATTGGGGGGAGGAGAGGAGAAGAGAAAGAAAGAAGAAAAAACAGCACCTGCCAAGACTGGCGTGTCGATCATCTTGAGCTCCCAGCTTGCCCAGAGTTTCTAGCGGACCATAGGGATCGATAGTTGAAACCCACTTCACTGACTTGTTGCTTGAGGAGCCGCAAATTTGGCCGGCAAACACTTTTTTTTGGTTGGTTGGTTGGTTGGCTGCTACCTGTCTGTTTACAGGCACTTTGGAAATAAATTTGGGCCTGCTGTTTTAATGGGCGCGGGCGACCGGGAGAACTAAAAACTGCCGCCCGTCAATTGTTGTTGATGATGATGATGATGATGATGATGATGATGATGATGATGATGATGATGATGATGATGATGATGATGATGATGATTATTATTATTATTATTACAATGCGCTCACTACTGCACAGTCTCTATATAACGCATAATGAGAAATCGACTGCCCCCCATCCATCCAGTTTGTATGAAATGGGCGCAAATCCAATCTGCAAAGTGTTTTGTTGGCAGGACATTTTAGTAGGATTTTTAAAAAGTCTTTCTAATGACACCCGAAATATCCGTGCTGACCCTAATGTATGCAAGTCGGCGGCTTCCCCCCTTGGCGCTGATCCTCGTATATTCGGATTATATGGAACGACCATGACGTTCTTTTGTCGTATCTGGCAAACCAACTGGCCCTCGGCGCGCTTGGCTCTTCCCAACTTTGCATCTTGGGACTCTTGGCTGTCAATAGGCGGCCGCCCGAGATAAAAAAGGGAGCCCCATATATTACTGGAAGAAAATGATCAAGCATATGTAGCCCGTATGTACCTGCATCCTCCAAGCCCCTCCAGTGCCGTTTCTTTCTAGTCACAAAATGCGAAGGAATGGAATGAGTACCTTTTGTTTCTTGTTCAGCCTTGAAAGGTTGCCGAAATGCCGGATCACACAAATGATATAGAACAAGGTTGTTTTTTACCTCTTGGTGGCCCAGTTTTTACAAATTCGATGAATTACATACATCAAGTATTACAAGACTCCAGGAGTTCCCCCCAAGTGGCTCCTCTCTCAAATGCCTTCCCCATGGCACCTGAACAATGCTCGCTCCTCCTTACGTGAATCGCAAGTGCTAGGCCTACCTAAAATACAAGCGCTCCGTTTTTATTCGT
>NW_006917096.1:537179-543505 GCF_000516985.1 Pestalotiopsis fici W106-1 | reverse complement strand
GATCCATCGCCCCCAAACTCGGACTCGGACCTTTTCAACTTGGCCTCGATACTAGATATTCTAAACTTTTCATGTTACGCTCCCGTCCAGTAAAGATGGGGAAGAGAAAACAAGCATTTTTGAGACACTTTCATGGCGTCTCAGACGCCCATTAAGAAAGGCACTAACCTATCTGCTGCTTGCCTTGCCATGCTCTCCTGAACCTTAGTACTGAACTCTTGTCTTGGCAAAATCTAGTACATAGCAGGTAGGAAGGCAAACAGAACGTAGAAAGATTGCCATTCCGTCGTGCTGAGTGAGACCTGCCAAATTGGCGGGAAAAAAAAAACAACTGGCTGCCAAAGCAGTGATCAACGTTTGACAGAGTAGGACTGAAACTGGTGGTTTGCTCCCCCGACCAAACATGTTGCTTCTTTAAAGACATTGGGAGCCTCGATTATTATTATTGAAGAAGACCTCTTTTCCGCAAATGCTCACGTGCCCACCTACGATGCTCGGACAGACCTGAAAGAAAAAAAAGGTTCAAGTATGTCTGACTATCTAGCTTCCATGTAAGATGACAGAACTCGTGCCGTGTCGTGACCTTTACAGCGTGGCCAACCCGGTTCGTCAAGCAAGACAAAAGAAGCCCATTTGATGTATTTTCTTTTTCAAATGCCGTCTTAATACAGATTAAACGATGACACCTCCGCCCACGACCGGGACCTTGATCATTATGTTCTTCTTATCTTCTCCAAACAAAGCGGGAATCTTGCGCCGCACGAATGAAATCATACCAAGAACAGATTCATCAACTCGAAACGAAGCGAGGGGAACCACCACATGCCGGCCGGCACTGGGATCACTTTTACACGTCACGTTGACAGTCTACCAATAATCGCAACACACTCTTGATAACACATTACTCTTTAATTCGACTCGGCAAGTTTAAAATAAATATAATTAATAATACCCTCGAAAATTGATATAAGACGAGTCCGGCCTCGCAGAGAGGCTTTGGCAATAACATATTTACAAGACCAGTTATTTCATTTCAAATGACAAGCATATTCCATATTTTTGGGCATTACCCAACATGAAAATGAGGCATTTATCAATTATTGGTTTTTTTTTTCCTCCCCCAAGAACTCAAAAGTAAGACCCAAGAGAGTACAAGTAGATATACCAATAGTCATGCGGATTCGTGCTGCACACAGGCAAAGCAGATGACCTCAGACTCCGGTCCCGGAACGGCGTAGTTCACCCTAAATCAGTGCCCTGAAGTGAAAATGAATGCTCGGTTTACAAGTCTTTGCGACCTTTCTCGGTATTCACTCGTGAGGACTATCGAGACGTCCCGTGCTCATGAAACGCAACTATAGCACCACAAGTATCGTTTGTAAACGGTCTAGGGTAGACTGTCCCTTTCTGGTGAATGTCTGATCAGCAGTGCCAAGGTAGTATCGCTGTCCCGTATTCTAATGTCAGTGAGACACAATGTCATCAATATACGGAGACAAATCACAAACTTTGTAGACTGAGGCGCAAATGCGCGAATTCGGATTGGCGTCGATGCTTTGATGTATGCCGTAGAATGTCCTCGGTCATTCGTTCGATACCCGCTTCCAACAGTCCATGTCAATGGGTGATCTGTGTTTATTGTTGTGCCTCGATTGAGTGAGATGTCATCGGCTTTTGTTCTCAAAACTTGAGCCGTAATTCTTTCCCCTTTCCCTCGTGGTAGATGTCATGATCAGAACCTTTTGGGTATTTCACGTGTCGGAGTCCACTGAACGCCTAGCGAGGAGTTCGCGGAGCACGAGCGGCTCGTCCGTGACCCTGATGACCGGATCTCCGGCCGGCGTATATAAGATGATGGGGTGGCCTTTGTAGTGAATCATGTAATGCTGTTTGATCTGCCTTGCCAGTCGATAGGCGAAGAAGACGGTGGTGAACCTATTCGAAAACATGTTGGTTTGATCGTGTTTCTCCCATTGAGGGACTTTGGGAGAGACCCAAAACTGCCCTGCTGGGATTACTTACAGTTGCACGAAATTGGCCGCCATGCCCACGGCTATGAATGTTTTGCCCTTGACAAGCCACGAAGAGCCGCGGGATAGGTAATCAGCCTCGCTGACTTTCGACACTGCTAGGCTCTCCATTATCAAAGCCGTGCTTACCACTACCGAAGCCGCAACTTCGACAAACGTCTTGATCTCAAAGCTGAGCTGAAAGGCCCCCGTCCAGCGAGCGTCTATCAGGTATATAATGTCCCATACCAAGAGTGCTGCAGACTAGCAGTTACAAGAACAAATGAGCCACTCGCTTGACTATTCAAGTGCGTTCAGCACCGGAGGATATCAGGGCAGTATCTTACATAGGTCATGTCGAATACTATACTTATTGCAGGCAAGAAAATGGTATAAATAATGATACCAATCCTCACCGAGCTCATGGCTAGTCGAAGCAGGCGAAGCCAGAGTCTTCCACGACCCCATCCACAACCTCGTTTGGTGAAAGATGGTTTCCCCCCGTCTGTAGCGGACACCAGTGGCGTAGAGCAAACACTTCTGCCAATTTCGCCCTGGAAAAGACTCCACGAACCATGCATTCCGGTCCGAGACTCGGTAGCAATCGACCCTGCCTCGGTCCTTTTCAAAGTCGACAGAGGAATATCGTCGAGGCGCTCGACAGATGCCATTGGCGTCAGATTATCGTCGTTCAACCTTGACCAGCCTGATGGTTTGACGAGTCTTCCATGCTTGGTTCTTGCCATTATTACCGGCTGAGAAAATCCGAACGGTCTCTGAGCAGGAGGATTAATTGAAAGACACAAAAACAAGGGGGATTAGACTTAGAGCCATGCCTGGACTATGCAGAATAGCCAGCCTTACAACTTTTGAATTCGTCGTGAAAAGTCGACTACATGTACAATATACAACAGCAGTGATAGAAGAAACAGGAGCAGACAGACGCAGGAGAAATCAAGTATCCCTGTCTCTTGTCCCTGTTGCCTGGTGATCTTTGGTCGTTTCCCACATGTGGACTCGATCCTTCAAAGGAAAGTCACCCCATTGGCTTCAACGACTGCCGATCTTTCTCGAATAGGAAATCGTTAATCATATGTATTGTACATCATCCTTCTTCTCCATATATACTCGAAGCTTTTGAGCCACTGGTACGGAATAGCTCGGACATTTACATGGGCGTACACACGGTCCCCTAAAGTCCAGGTAGCAGTGTGAAAGACAACAAGAAGAGTACGTACTTGGTACTCGGGTCCATACTGGTGATACTTGTATCCCCCAATATAGTCCTTTTGTTTCGCAGCAACAGAAGTCTGAGGCCCATGCTCAAGATTTATTTCGTGTATCAGCAGCTTTGGTTTCTTCATGGTGTAAACCCCAGACCTAATGACCAAAATTGCTGCACATTCGGCGGCACGAGGGGATGAAATCCGACAAGGAGGGAAAAGGGTCGCCCTACGAGCAATGGCGACGGACCGGCATCGTCAATCTGGCCATTGTCAGCGTGTGCGCCGCCGCCTTGCTGGCCAGTCTGCTCGCTGCGGTGGAGGGCGGCGGCGGCAGCAGCGTCGACGGTGCCGTGATCCTGCTCGAGAGTGATTGCACCACCACCTCGCGAGTCAACCTCGCGCTGCACCTCGCCATCAACCTCCTGTCTACCGGCATCCTGGCGTCCTCAAACTTTTATATGCAGGTTCTGAGTGCGCCGAGTCGAAAGGAGGTTGACCGCGCCCACGCGCAATTCAAGTCTGTGGATATTGGGATTCCGTCGGTTAAGAACATCAGATTCATCTCGCACTTCAAAAGGGTATGCTGGGTCATACTACTATTGAGTTCGTTCCCCCTACATCTCTTGTTCAACAGTGCTGTGTTTGAGACGGGATACAAGGGCCGATACTGGAACATGACTATTGCCTCGGCATCATTCATCGAGGGCGCGCCGTTCTATGCGCCGGGAGCGAGTCTGGCGCCAGCTGGAGCACCATCTCCAGCATACCAATATGTCAAATATAGTGATGAGGATTACAATCACTATACGGGTCTCACAGGGTGGGGTTACGGCACCCCCGTGAGCCTGGAAGAATACTGGAATAGCACATCGTCGCCTCGTCTAGAGCTCCAAGCCACGGCAACAGATGCCTCATCCTGGACACGGTTGGAACCACAGGACTGCATGGCTGAATACTTGTCTTGTAATGCGAGGAATGAGTATTCCGATGTTGTGCTCATTGTCAATAGCACGACACACTCTAACGGATGGGCCCGATCCGCGGTCTTTGATTTCGCTGCTCAGAGCAACTTGTCCACCATTTGGGATCATCAGGTTCCTCCCAACGGCAAGAATTCCCTCTGGTACTCGACGCGGTGCTCGGTCCATCGAGATACCCACATTGACACAACGACCACGTGCACCCACGACTGTCTGACGCTCCTCGGCATCGATCGTTTCACCTCGAGTAATGCGTGGAACCTCACGGCAACAACGCCATCGCTTTCGACCTGGACCATTGAGTTCCGGCCCGACGAGCTCAATGTCCCGGCAACCGAGGGGAGCATATACGGGTTCAACGCCACGCTCAACACCCTCCAAGTCGACTACTGCCTCGCCCGACCGCTGAGCAAAAAGTGCAAGGTCGGAGTAGCGAACCCGCTGTTGGTGATTGTCTTGTCATGCGTTGTCCTCAAGATCGCCGTGTGTACCATTGTTGTGCAAAACCTCCAGCATGTCTCGCTGGTGACACCGGGAGACGCCATGGAGTCTTTCATCTCAAAGCCGGACCCCAAGACGGAGGGGCTCGGCACCCTCGATATCGTCGATAGCGAGCGCCTTGAGTTTGGCGTCCGGAAGCCGTGGAAGCCCGCCGGCGGCGACAGCAGCGAGATCGAGTTGACGCCCATGATTAGAGCCCGCCGTTGGCAAACAAAGCCGCGAAGCCTCATCAGAATCATCCCCCGAGCAGCATGGACACGAACTTACTGCTTGTTATTCGTGGCTATCGTCTTTGTCATGTTTTGTATGATTCTCGCGATTACAAACACCAGCAAGAGCATTTTGTAAGCCGACTCTGGGTGCCTTTGAGGTACTTGACTGATATTTGTCTCTAGGGATCTTCCATTCGGCCATTCCGACGAGAACCTCACAATGAGCCTGGCTGGATCTTATGTCAGTTGCCTGCTCATTGCAAATGCGCCGCAGATGCTCCTGTCAACGTGCTACTTTTCCTACAATACCTTCTTCACGCGCCTGGCAGTCGAGACTGAGTGGAACTCGTTCAGCCTTCGGTACCAGCCGCTCCGAGTCTCCTATCCCTTGGGCGATCAGACATCTAAATACCGGCTGCAATTGCCATACAAGTATAGCGTGCCCCTTCTTGCCATGAGTATATTGCTGCATTGGCTCGTCTCCAATACCATTTACATCTTCATTACCGAAGGAGGTGAGTGAGAACATATCCCCAGTTTCGGATATATCTCATCCTCATTTGCTTCACAACACTGATATATACCTTTCGAGAATAGGGTACTGGGATACATATGATAATGTCGACGGCGCCAGTGCCAACCTCGGTGTCTCAGCCGACGCCATGGTCGCGCTTGGCTACTCGCCGCCGGCCATTGTCGTCGTCTTCATCGTCTCGGTCGTCATGAGCATCTTTCCCATGGCTTGGAGCCTGCGCAAGGTCAAAGGCGACATGGTGAGCGGCGGCACCAACTCACTCGTCATCTCGGCCGCGTGTCACGCTGCGGTGCCGTCGGTGGCAAGTAGTGCGTGCCACAAGCGCCGCACGTCTCGGGATAGGAACAGTCCGAAAGACGGCGACTGCGAGGGCTCAAAAAACGACTTCTTGGCTGATGACGAGGAAGAATACACAAAGGGAGGAGGACGAGGAGGAAGAGGAGGAGGAGAAGAAGAAGAAGAAGAATGGCAGGAGAATAGAGAAGCTGCAGCCCTTCTCCAACTTTCAAGATCAAAAATCAAATGGGGATCCGTCCCTTTGCCATCAGAACTTGCCAGCTACATGGTGACCGAAGGGGATGAGCCCGTGAGACACCTGACTTTTGGCGGTCTCGACCAAGATGTCCAGCAACCATTGAATGGTGAGTTGTACGCCTGAGTGGTGGGGATGGCCATGACCTCGATCACATAAAGCCTATATACTACGGAGCACCAGAGAGCAAACTGTTAAAAAACCGCGATTTTAGCCTTAAACGCTCACTCCTCCGTGGCTATAATAAAAAAGTTACTATATATTAAATTATGATATTTAAAGAAGAAATTTTTTTATTTTTTTTCTTCTTTTCTTTTTTTTCCCCCCCCCC
>NW_006917096.1:370055-537079 GCF_000516985.1 Pestalotiopsis fici W106-1 | reverse complement strand
CCGTAATATACCCGAGACCGAGAGTCTACGCAATAATTACAAGAGATATTAAATTTCACTGTTGCCAAGCCTGAGCTACAAGTGCTCTCGATATAAGTCGAGCCTTGAAGTAACTGTTGAAGAATGACTACCTATGTAAGTGTACACACACACACACACACAAATATGAAGTTACGTGAACATGTCATGTGCTCAAACCATACAGTCTGATTGTATTTAATTCATACTGCTTTTCTCGGCACTGTATTACACAGGTTCCTCTTCCCCTTCTTACAGCTAGCTAGTTACCTAGAGGAAAGAAGCTGCGGCTTGTGCTCAAGATACCCATCCCACCTAAGCAACATGGAACGTCGACAATGAAGTCGTTGCCTAGGTTCCAGCTCCTCTGCAATATAGCGATTTTGTACTAACATTGTTTTTACACACAGACCAGATGTTGGGCTGGTATCCCTTCTCTTCTTCCATCTCTCATCTCAACCCTTCTTCGTGAGCGCATTCCATATTCATCGAGTTCATCTCCAGCCAAATGTCATTCATTATTGAAGGCAATACGTACACAACTGTAGAGTGCAGAACGCGTACCAGAAAAAAAAAAGAGGACAAGATACAAGTCGGCAAGCGATTGTTTCCCTCTTACTCCTCTTCCGAGTCGCTTTCCTCACTCGAATTACCAGCTTTGTACTTCTCCTCATCCTCGGGGGCTGGCTCCTGGCTGCCACTTCCTTGCCGTTGGAACTGAGCCTTTAGCTCTCGTAGCTGCTCAATCTTGCGTTCCTGCTCGTCCTTGTTCATTGGCTTGTTCTTCTTGGGCTTGGATGGATTGCTCGGCTGAGCTGGCGAGCGTGCACGCTTCTCGTCCTTGCTGAACTCTGGCTTCTTGGATAGCTGAGCGTAGATGTTGGGATACGCCTTGTTGATCAATTCAAAGAGTCTGCCAAGGGCATCCTGTGACAGCACCTCAATGTCCAGCTCGAGCTGCCCATCGTCATCCTCTTTTTGGTTTGTATCCCTCTTGATAATCTCCACGGCCTTGTCAAGAGTAGGGCCATCAAGCTCACTGATACCTTCTGTAATGACCTGCTTCTCGAGTGTGCCAATGGTTCGCTTCTTGCTTTGAGGCTTCTTGGGTGCGGGACGGTTCTTGCTCGAGGAGCTACCGCCTCCCGCGGCCTTCTTGTTGCTAGAGCCTGCTGTTGTCTGAGAAGCACCCGACTTACTCTTACTCTTGGACGCGGCTTTCTTGGGAGGCTTTGCCTTCTTGGTGCCGCCAACTTTGGACTTTTCTTCAACGAGCTTACGTTGCAAAAGTGAAACAACATTTTGCTGGACCTCAATCATCGTCATGTCGGGCTTCTTTGCCGCAAGCATGTCGTTGAGCTTTACTTGTTCCTCCGATAGTCTCGATTGAACATTGCGAACCGACTCTGAGTTCTCATCGGCCTCGGCCTCACTTTCATCCTCAGACTCGGCATCACTAGCTTCGGGACTGGGTGCAGAAGCTGATACCGACGGCGCCGACGGAGGATAATTCTTTGCCATCCAGTTGGCCTTCTCAGCAACCTTCTCCTTGAACAAGTTCTCGAGGTCCTGAGCGCACTGAGTCACATGAGAAGGTCCGTTGAAGAGCTCCGAGTTGGCCACTATCTGTCTCATGTCCTTCTCAACATCCTTTCCGCTGCGATATTTACCATCCTCGAGTTTCTCGGTCATTGTCTTGAGATCCATCGGCTTCTTGACAACCTGGAAATAGTTCGGGATGTTCAGAGCGACTGGGTCCACCGGCGCGAGGAACCATTGGTTTTGTGCCCAGTACTTGCCCTTCTTCAGATCCTCCAGAACACCTGCATAGAAGCGCATCTCGGGTTCGAGCTTCTTTTTACGAGCATTCTGGGCGCCATAATCCGGATCTCGGTTCTTGGGAGGGTGGATAGGACGTTTGGGGCGGTCCGCGTCATCACGTGTCGAGTCACGGCGAATTTGAGGGACTCCATTGGGGGGGAGAGCAAAGGCAGGGGCAGCGGTGGACACGGGTGTGGTAGCGGAGGCAGATGGTGCACCGGTGGTATCGATCTTTTTAGGCTTGGGGCTGGTAGCCGTGCCTGCGGCCTGCGATTGTGACTGGCGGCGGGGCTGCGTGGCTGCGCGAGATTCTACGTGTCGAGTTGGTTGAGGCTTGCCCTTCTCGGCCTTGGCAGGTTCTGGCATCTTTGAGATCTCGCTCCATTTGGCAAGAAGATCAGTCGACACACGCGAAGCAGCTATGCTGACGGGGTTGTTAGCTCCGTTGAACTTGAGTGCGTTCGCGTTCAATAGTCGAAGGTCTGCTTTGAACTCGCCGAAAGTCGAATACTTGTTGTCCCGAAACTTGTGTTCGAATAAGGCAAGATCGACCGGGTCATCAATCATGGCCTTGTAGCTCTCCCAGATACCTGGCCAGAGCTTCTCGACCGGTTGGCGGAAATTCATGCCATTCTTGGTCTTCTTCACCCTTGCCAACTCTTTGCGCATCTCCTTGCTGTGGTGTTCCTTAATAGGTTGATCGTCCTGGATATCATCTTTGCCGGTATTTGCCTCGGGACCTGCCTCAGCGGAAGCCTTGTCAGCTGCTGAAGGTGAGGGTTTGGCGCTGCTAGAATCCAGCTTCGTTCTCTTCGCCAACGGTTCATCCTCTCCGTCTTCATCAACTGAGCGTTCTCTGGACACCTTGCCAGTGGGCGTGGGCTGGTCTGCCATAGGCACATCTTGGGTATCTTGTCGAGGAGACTTGATGTCGAGCTTGGCGACATCAGCTGTTTGGCTTATCTCTTGCGGTGACGTCGGCTCGCCCTTGTCGCTTGCAGTAGAGGTGGCCTGTGTTTTGTCTGCTTCTTCATTGCTGGCCTTTTCCTCGTGTTGCTCAACTGACTCATCAAGGTCCATGGCGTCATCGGAAGTGGAGGGTT
This sequence comes from Pestalotiopsis fici W106-1, assembly GCF_000516985.1. Taxonomy (NCBI): domain Eukaryota; kingdom Fungi; phylum Ascomycota; class Sordariomycetes; order Amphisphaeriales; family Sporocadaceae; genus Pestalotiopsis; species Pestalotiopsis fici. The sequence goes on along the minus strand of NW_006917096.1, from coordinate 534,137 downwards.
TCGGCGTGGCAGACTTCGGGGGACTGGCTGGCGCTTGTACCGAGGACTCTTCTTGCGCTTCCTTGGCAGCAGGTTTCTCGGGGGATGCCTCTTCCTGTGATCCATTCACATCCTCAGCGACAGGCTTTTCTGTGGTTGCCGAATCCTTGGATCCGTTTACATCCTCAGCAGCAGGTTTTTCTGTGGATGCTGATTCCTTGGATCCATTCACATCCTTCATCTCACTGTCTGTAGATAGAGACTCTTTTGGCTGAGTCGCATCCTTCATCTCGCTGTCTTCAGTCGCAGGCGCTTGCGGGGACTCTGCGGGCGACTTTGTCGACAGTCCGTTGTTTGCTGCGAATGCTTCTTGATTTGCTGCAGTTGCTATATCCGAAGGTTGTCCATTTGTAGTGGGGGTTTCCTCTAGCTTGGCAGTGCTGTCGGGTTCATAGTCAGAACGAAGGACAAATAGAATGTTCTATATAGTTAGGCTACTCACTCGTCTGCTACTTCTGCAACAGGTTCATCGACGGCCATTTTGTCCTTCTCAGGCGCAACATCATTGTTGATCTTCTGGTCCACAGAGACGGGTTGGGGTTGTTCCGTCGCCATGACTGCCATTCAGAAGAAGTTCAAGAAGTTATTTTGAAGAATATCGCAAAGAATGGCTCGACATAGACGATTAACTGCCAACTTCATTGTTAGCAAAGAGTACATTAACGCGGACACATGCAAACAATCGAGCAAGTGAGAGATCGTAGGACTGCAGCGTAACTAGGGACTCGTCGATAGCACTTGCAGATCGTCTCTCCAGAGCCTAACACGCGTTTGCTCGGCGCAAGACGAACCTGCAAAAGACCGCTGGGATTATGGTGTAAAACTGAAATCAAAAGGGCTGATGCGCTTAATAACAATACAGTTTAGACGGCCAGAATTCGAGGAGACCAGGAGCAGTCGCAGCTTCAATCGCAAAAATGTGCGCGATGACTTCTCCAGCCTTGCGAAATGCGACAAATGTCTCGGCAAGGTTGGGTGGATAGGTGGCTGGCCAATGAGAGAGGGAGGCTGGCAGTATTCTTGGGTCGCATCGCAAGACGTGTGTCAGTGCAGACAGCGCGAGACAAGTTGTCCTATTTATTTGGCCCCGGCTGATTGCCGCGTAGCTTAAAAGTCTGCACCAAGCTCGTCGACGTGAAATTAGGAGCTAGGATCGCGACTGGAAAGAAAGCTGGGAGCGTGCACGATCGACAGCAAGGAAGTGGCACTATTGGGCGCGCTGGCGAATAAGAACGGCCGGTTTCCAGATTGCACCCGGCAGACGAGCGGCGTGGGGCCTATGAAAACCGGCTGGGATGGCCGGTGCTGGCCTGGGTCGCGCGACGGCCGGCTCAAATGTTGGAAGCGTAGGGCTTTACGCGACGGTCTAACCCATTGCCACGAGCTGGTGATGGTTGTCGAGCCTCTCTCAGTCTGGCCCAACTCGTCCCGGCAGGAAGGATCAAGGAATCGTAGCGATGCAACTTGCGCAGCGTAGACTACGCATGAGGAGGCGGAAGTGGGGTGGAGAAGCAAACAGGAAATGCGACGCGATTGCGCCCAGACGCGACGACAAGAAACAAACGACTGAGGAAAAAGAAAAAGATATTTACCTATTGAGGTATTGAGCTGATAACCTTGGCAGCGCAAAAACTCATATAAGTTGAGGTGCAGAGCTTGCGATCAGAATGCGACGAACTCAGTTGAAGCTTGAGGAACGACGCGAATAGTCCTCCGAAAGCACAGGGCGCTGGGTGACGTTGCAATCGCTTGGAGAGAAGAGAAATTGTTTTAAAGACTTCTCTTGTTTTGCTTGGTTCGTTGAAACAAATCAGACCAAACGAAAGATGCGCGTTGTGGTGGTGGTTGCGTGCAAGATTGATGAGGCGACGACGAGGGTGGTGATGGTGTCGCGTCTGGATTGCAGATGGCCCGAATGGAGTTGAGATTTGTGGTTTGGCGCGTGAATGGGTGGGCAAAATGCCTATTTCGGAGAGAGACCTCAAATAATCAAGCGTGAAATCCCTAGTGGCTCGAAAAGGACACTTGCGACCAGTGGACTCAAGCAGTAGATCCCTGGAGCTTTCTCTCTAGGTTCGAAAATGGGAAGGTACAAAGCAAGGTACCTCCTGTGATTGGAGTAAATCGCTGTGCAGAGGAAACAACAAAAATTATTTACAGTTGCAGTTTGAAGATGCACAAACGGGCCGTTGGTGAACAAACGCCTACCAGTTATGCAGACAGAATGGGGGGCGGGATTGGTTGGCGGCAGATTATGTTCGGATTGGAGGAGAGCGGGGGCCACTGAGGGAGAGACAAAGTGACGCTGTCGCTGGTTCGGGTCCGGGTTATTTTGGGTGGGAAAGAAGGGGAGGTGGGAGATAGAGGGAAAAAAAATTATCAGGAAGGAGAGGCAAGGTCTCGAATTGAAAACCGGTTCGGTGGAAGGTCGCGACTTCTTATTCCTAAACACGCGCCAGAGCGCGATGGGCAAGAGCCTCAACGAATCATCGTCCACCATACTCGTTCGAGTCCCCCGTCGCCTTTTTTCTCTCTCGTCCTTTGGAGTCTTTTGCTCTGGTACAAGCGGACCAACGCCACAGATGCAATGGAGGCAACTCTGATGAAAGCCAATGAGAAGTATCAAGGCTCATAAAGTGGAGCTCCAACAAGACAAGGGTGGGAGGGCCAGACAAGGATCTCATGTGTAACTAGCCAGAGCCTGCTAGGCTTCGTGGGTACATGGTACACGCCTCTTGTTGGTTGCGACTCGACCATAATAGTGGAAGCCATAATACATTTAAGCAATATGCTAAAATATAATGACAACTCTGACAGCCATATCCAAAATTGATATCGACCCTGCGAAACAGTAGAGGTCATGCGAAAGTAATACCTCACTTATAGAGAGTGGCACTTTCACCTCCAATGGCGGCATGGGTAGGGACAGCCGGAGGAATTGTACTCCCCGCCTGGAAGCCTGCTGTGGGTGATATCCATGACTGACAAGGTAAAGAAACATCGTCGGGGGTTTGATGTTGTTGGGCGGCCTTGCGCCATTGGTAGTGTCCAAGATAGGCTGCTACCCGTAGAAAGGTTGGTTGCCATGCGCGGCGTCACGATGGACGAGAATCGAGCGACGAGCATTGAATGCACGCCTAAAGCCTCCAACTGCTGCGGCAACAGGTATTGCAATTATCATTGCTTTCCTTCGGTGCGCTCTTTTTATTGAGCCTTCATTGATTTCCTTGCGCGTATTGATGACTCACCAGCCAGTGGATGGCCGGCAAATCGCAGCAAGTGACAAGCCCACCTGATCCATACTGTGACTTTGTTAAATCTGAATGTGCGTGATATTAGCATTTCATTCGGGGACTGGCTGCTGGGTTGAAAGATCATATCCATTGTCTTGCGACCTGTTCGACGATAACTGACAATAGAGCCATGAAAGAAATGCGCGTCTCCCATGTTGGTAAATTTTGTTGAATGTTACTGACGCCGATGGTACTTTTTGCTTCTCGTCGATAAATGCGTGCGAAAATATTAATGGTGACTGCAACGAATGTCAATGAATGTTGAGTGAGGAGCGGGCCCCAGTTTTGACAGCACTGAACGGGAAGTGGTCAAAGTGGAATTATTTTTTGGATGGAGCCGGGATGCACGCCGAGACTGGAAGGGTCTGTGTCGCTGAGCGCCTTTTTTACTCTGCAGCCCAAAAAGTCCCCCCAGCTGGCAAGTTTGGCCCGCCAGCAGCCGGACACGCTGAGTCCCGTTCCCTCAAGGTCCAGGTGGGTTGGTGGGGTGACGCCGGAAAAATTCAAGCAGACTGCAGAGTCACTCATTTGAAATAAATCCATTCCTTATCGCAAACTGCGCTAGTGCTTATCAGTTCAAAAAAGTTACTGGCCGTCAACGTCCTCTTCGACGCCTCGAACAAAAAATTTCGGGACGCTTGTAGGCCATCGTGAGTCGATAGTCGTACACAATCAGTACAGCTACTCCTTGCTGGCAATCATACCATTGAAAGTGAGCTGCAGGTCTTTATTCAAGTCCTTCAGCTACTTTGTCATTCCACTCTTCGGGCTCAATCGGAGCTATCAATCCTCAAGTCAACATCTTCTACTGAAGTTGTGATATTCCACCACCAACGCTCTCTTCCCACGCTCAACTTTCAAAGTTTCCACCCCACATCATGGCAACCAAACGGAAAACTCCAGCCAAGATTGCGCAGCCTGTCGTCAAACAAAACGCAAAACAGACTCTCAAGGCGAACATAAATGAATCAGATACCGCCGTCTCTGGCGTTGAGACCTACAGAGATGGCTCCAGCGGCGCAGCTGGCGATGTTATAGAAATCTCGAGCGATGCCGACAGCAGCGAGTACGAGCTATCCGACGCTGAGGAGACAGCCGGCGATGCGCCAACAAAGAAGACCAAGAACGCGCTCCCTACATCTGCCAGGAATGGCGACGCAGACAATGATGTGCCTATGGCTGGCGCATCTGGTGAGGATGCCGAGTCGGATCAAGAGCTGGCTGCTCCTACATTTGGCGATCTTGTTCGCGCCAATGAGACGATAGATGTTTCCGCTGCTCTTTCCGCCGCGCAACCGTCAGCTCTGACTGCTCGTGGCAAATCCATAGCGCCTCCCAGCTCCGCCTCTCTTGGCACAGTCCTGTCCCAAGCCCTCCGGACTGACGACGCCGACTTACTCGAATCGTGTCTCCACGCCTCGGACCTCGTCACAGTTCGCAACACCATCCAGCGCCTAGACTCTTCTCTGGCCGGCATACTTCTCACAAAATTGGCTTCGAGGATGCACAGGCGCCCTGGCCGAGCAGGAAGTCTGATGACTTGGGTGCAATGGACTCTTGTAGCACATGGCGGCGCCCTCGCCACGCAACCCGGCCTGGCTAAGCAGCTCAGCGAACTCAACCGAGTCCTCGATGAGCGTTCGCGCGGACTTGGCTCACTCCTTGCCTTGAAGGGTAAACTAGACATGTTGGAGTCGCAAATGCAATTAAGGCGCAGCATGCAACAAGGTACCGGCTCGGACGATGAAGAGGACGACGGCGAGGAGGGTGTTGTCTACGTGGAAGGAGAGGATAGCGATATGGACGTCGACATTGACGACATGGACGTTGATGATGAGTTGGCTGGCACAAACGGCCTCTTGGACGGCGAGGCCTCGGAAGACGACGATGAGTACAGCGAAGATGACGATGAAGCTGACGAGGCCATTGGCGCTGAGGAGCCGGTGGATGAAAACGAGGTGAATCACTCCGATGTCGACTCGTTAGAAGACGAGGATAGCGATGCAGAGGCTGCACCACCGACCAAGAAGGGGCGCAGGTAGATTTGTGATACAGTCGTAATAAAAGTCGGCGGATTCAGGAAGTATCAGAGGAGAGTTGTATAGAAACATTCAGGAAGCGATACCCGCAATTACCATCAATATGCACTGGGCCAAACTTCTATCACGATGACCCTACGTCGCTTGACAGATCAATGAGCGTGATGCACCAAATATGGTATTCGTTGATTTCTACGTTTGAAATTTGGCGGGAGTCGCCATCCATCAATAGATGGTTACGTGTCATGGTCTATCATAACAACTCCCTATGGTCATAAATCTAGGTCTTATGTTATAATTTATATTCGTTTACAACTTGAAGCTATTCATGCAGATCCAGGCGTGCTAGACTGGTGGGGATCGTGGAGAGGTGCCCAGGTACCAATTGGCGAATGAGACACCGCGCATGCAGGTCATGATACCAGTGTACGTACTGGGCCTGACACTTACAGTACCGCGCACTCTCGGCACCTAACAAGCACCAGTGAACTTAGAGCTCCCCCCGCTAAATTGATTTTCGGCGCGTTACCCGGCCTGCCACCGCGTCTGCTCTTCACATTGACCTTGGAATTGCTCGGGTCTTCATGTTTTCATCTGTATGCGCAACCTTGTACGTCTGTCGATTGTACTGCAGGTCTTGTTTGCATAATAAGAGCTTTCAATTGCTAAACGACTACCCATTTTGATCCCATGTCATCATGGTCGAGTGCCCGATCTGCAGCAAACAGGTCCAATCGGTGAAAATCAACGATCACATCGACTCACAATGTCAGGACTTCGTCATTGATCCTGCCGCTGCCGCGCCGGCCTTGTCGTCACCGGCCGGTCCGGCACCCTCCACCCAGAATACCTTCTTCTCCTCCCAGAAACGACCAGCATCAAGCTTCTTCCAGACCCCAGCCTCAAAGAAGCAGGCGACACCGGCAGCTCATGGGATAGCACCGAGAATCCTCCTCCCAGTTGTGAATGGCACCGATGCAGCAAAACTCAATGGAGGGCAAAAGCGCAGATTTGATGAGGGACCAGGGCAGGGCGAGGACTCACCAATGCCCGATATCAATGGGCAATCGGACACAGTCGTCGCAGAAGAGTCGGGCAGGGTGATCAAGAGGACGAAAACGAGCAAAGCAGCACCCTTGGCAGAGCGTATGCGCCCACACAATTTCAGCGATGTTTTTGGACAGGAGCTGGTTGGGCCTCACGGTGTCTTGAGGTCCCTGATTGAAACCGACCGAGTCCCTTCAATGATCCTCTGGGGTGGCAGCGGGACGGGCAAGACGACCATTGCCAGGTGCATAGCCCACATGGTTGGATCTAGGTTTATCGAGCTGAATGCAACAAGCTCCGGGGTCCAGGAGGTAAAAAAGATCTTCACCGAGGCGGAGAATGACTTGAAGCTTACGGGGCGAAAAACCATCATCTTTTGTGACGAGATTCATCGGTTCAACAAGGCCCAGCAAGACGTGTTTCTAAAGCCTGTGGAAGCGGGCACCATCACTCTCATAGGTGCCACGACGGAGAACCCAAGCTTCAAAGTTGTGAATGCCCTGCTATCTCGTTGTCGGACTTTTACTCTGCAGAAACTTACAACCGAAGATGTTGGCAATATCCTTCAGCGAGCTCTACGTACGGAGCAGTCTAGCTCGTCCACCCCGCCTTCGCCTTTATTAGACGATGAGCTTCTCGCATACCTTGCAAACTTTGCTGATGGTGATGCGCGGACTGCTCTCAACCTACTGGAGCTGGCCATCTCCTTGTCAACACGAGAAAATATTACGAAATCCGATATCAAGGCATCCCTTACCAAAACGCTAGTGTACGACCGCGCAGGCGACCAACACTACGATACAATATCTGCCTTTCACAAATCTGTCCGTGGCTCAGATGCCGATGCAGCACTCTACTATCTGGCCCGGATGTTGCAATCTGGAGAAGACCCCCTCTTCATTGCCCGGCGTATGGTGGTTATTGCATCAGAGGATGTGGGACTCGCAGACAATAGCCTCTTGACCCTGGCCACTTCCACCTATACGGCGACCCAGCAGATTGGCATGCCTGAGGCCAGAATTCCTCTTGCGCATTGTGCTGTGGCTCTGTGTCTGGCGCCCAAGTCGACGCGCGCGTACAGAGGACTGAACAATGCATACGCGGCCTTGCGAGAACCAGGCGTGGCTGGTCTGCCAGTGCCGATACATTTGAGAAATGCGCCTACGAGGTTGATGAAGGACCTAGGGTATGGGGCCGAATACAAGTACAACCCCAATTACAAAGACGGCAAAGTCAAGCAAGAGTACCTACCAAATGATCTGCTTGGCAGGAGGTTCCTGGAAGACAGGGACCTGGGGACGGTTGTGGATCCGGACCTTGTAGAGGAAGGCTGACGGCTGAACATTAATCATTGGACAGAATAAGGGAAATCTGGGTATTGGAAAAGGCCTCAGGTACCCAAGAGAAGGTACTTGAGTTACTCTGCATAGCAAGGAAGGTTCGCTTGGTTCTACTTGTTTCCAGCACTCGCATTGCGTTGAGAGATACCATGTATTATACGGCATGTAAAAGGTTATGAATATGAGCCAATAAAGGCTAGGCAAATAGTTGTTGTAGGTACAAATACCAACTGACTGGAGGAATTATCATGATGTAATGAAATATTCTTGTTTGTGCATAGAGTGGAGTAAGTGAAATCTTTGTTGAGATAATTGACTTTTGAACTTGGGGTCAGGTGACAAGCTCTTGAGTGATGACTAAATGGCTTTATTCCAAATTCGATTTCCTACGAGTTGGAAAACTTCATGTGTTGTTTATTAAAGTTGAAGTCGACACTTTTTGCGGCAGGTGAGCGTGCAGAAAAGACCCTACAGACAGCATATAAACTTTACGACTACATTCAGACCCTGTTACTCATTGACTAAGGAGCGAGTTGTTAAGCTGTATCCGACAGTTTCGAGTCTGACACTTTGCAAAAGACCCAATTGGCAAGATTAGCCGAGCAAGACCAATTTGAGAACTTTTACTGTCCAGCGCTTGCTGGGTTAGGTTGATCGCCTCCTCGAAATAGTCTTTATGCCAGATAATGCCAAGATTACGATCGCTTGGCATTCCTTCAACACAAATAAAAAGCTCAAGCGGACATGATCTTGCTTCAGATATGATATGATTTACACGCACTACCGAAAAATTGTACATTTGGCTTGGTTGAAGTTGGAGAACAATTGTGGAAAATTGGTGTTGAAGTATGACTTGAAATCGAGCTAATATTGCATATACTATATAGACAAGGGGGACTCATGGAGTGTAGTAATGTACACATGCAGAAGTAATGTGCTGACATGCTTATGACATGGCTATAGCATAGTTCATGGAAAATAGCTACAGATGTATTTCTATCAATCAAATTCAAATTTTGGATAACGTTTGCAGTGTTTTCAAAATGCCCGTACTAGCTTGGTTTAGGCAGACCTCGTAGGTATTTATATAACCGGTAGTGACAGACTCAAGAATGCAGTGAGAATCTATATTCTATGCGAAGGCCCATTTCGGTACCTTGATTCGCAGACGGCCGCCTCGCAGCAACGGCTAAAGTGCCGTTCAGGCAAAGTTCAGACTACTCAACACTCAACATACGCAGTGGTGTGACAGATACGTCCGGTCGTATTGCAATGATGTAGGCCTCCAATATACCGTGAATGTCTCCATTCCCCCATTTCATCTCCATATTTTGAGGGCATGGAGATTCAATTAACAGGCTGAGAAAGAAAAGGCGGCAGTGCATGCATCGATGACTTGTCAAATCCGGGTAGCCGGTCGGCTGTGATTGGCTGAAAGTGCGATGAATTACGAGATTTCTTGGCACGTGCACTGAGGTCCTGTGGCTTGGGCTGGACTCTGGCTTGTCTGGACCATTGAAGCCAGACTCGTCTCGTCCAAGCGAAGTCCCTTTCGAACAGCCCGACCAAAGAAAGTGCGAGAAATTCCAGCTCGGGTCGGCACGAACAAACATGGGGGGTTTTTACCGTTCGGGCTGTGTTAGTTTGGTCCCTTGTTTCAAAAAGATAAACTACTTTTGCAGCACCCCTATTTACCCAAGACAAAAAAAAAACCCCCCCCAAAAGTATATAAGGCGCCAAGCAAAGGCTCTGAATAGTTTCCGTCTTGGCTTTTCCCGGCAACTTTAAAAATTACTATAAACGCAAAGCACCATTGCGGCACAGATCAACAAATTTCACCACATGTCTGAACCAACCACGCAGTCGCCCTCAGCTGGCGACCCACCGCCTTACATCTTGGTCGAGGTACCCCAGGGCACAGCGCCGGAGCGGTACGTGGTGTCGGACGAGGTCAACAAACCCTCGCTTGGATTACCGGCGCTGCCTACACGGCCGCTCTCTGCTCCTCCGGCTCCGGTGCCCGAGGAAAAGCCAGCAGCAGGTCAATATGCCGCGAGCATAAGTAGCGTACCAGGCACAGGCGGCAATAGCACACCGACTAGCCCGGTCCCGGCGCAGTCTCCAGACGGGACGAATGGCGAGGTGATAGTAGGAGAGGAGGAAGCCGAAAAGTCGAGCCACTTTGCCAAGCGCTTCATGGGCAACATGCTGGTGGCGCGCCTGGGGCGAGCGGGCGTGCAGTCGGTCTCGTCCACGGTCAAGCTGCCGCTGTACCTGTCGCCGTGGGGCGACAACAACCCCTTTGTGCTGCCCAACCTGCGCAAGCGCGACCTCGCGCTCGCCGGCGTCATGCACTTTGGCGCCGACGCCCTCATCGGCAGCTCCCTGACCGCCGTCGAGACCGTCGTGGCCCACGGCGCCACCTGGACCGCCGAGCAGTCGGTCGACCAGGGCTACGACAAGCTGCGCGGCGGCAACCGGCCCCACAGCGTCAAGCGCACCGCCGGCTTGACCAGTGTCGAGATTCGGATCAAGCACAAGCTCATTGGCGAGGAAGCCGAGCTGCGCTTTTTCGAGTCCAAGGGCACAAGGAATGCCCTCAGCTGTGCCAAGGGTTGGTTCTGTCCTTACCTGTACTGCTCGAGCCGCGTGTCGCAGCTGTCGAGGTTGAAGGATTTCACAGTGGCCGAAGTCATGGGTCCGGGATTAAAAGGTAGGTTATTGCTGATGCCGAACATCAATAATTTTTGCTACGAGTGCTGACTTTTGGGGGAAATAGCCGATGCAGCACTTGCACCTACATTGCTGTCGTGCATCACCAACGAGGACGCACCCCTGTGCCGGCTAGACGCTGGAGAGGACGCCGGGACCACTAGTACAAACTACAAACGGTTCGCCATATTCTTCATGGGCATGTCGCCGTACCGGACAGCCTCCACGTGGTCGCAGGCCAAGGTGCCGGGTGAAGCCCGCATCCGCTTCCACCTCCTCACTCATATTCCCGCCATTGTCGTGCCTATCAAGTCGGCAGCTCCCGTATGTGCTTGGAGTCCCTGGACCCTGGACCAGATGGTGGGGAGCAAAGACGGGTACACGGCGGATTCACACCGCGAGGAGATTCTGCGCTATTTGGACACGGTCATTGATGCCACATACATGAGGGAGCAGAGCCAGCAAACTTGGCGGCAAGAGCTTGGGGCTGCCCTTGATCAAATATTGGCTGGCACAAGGAACATTTCGTCGACTTTGGGATCCATAGCCGATGCATTTGAGAACGAGTACGGTGGTATTGTCATGTTTAGATTCTAGAGCATACATCTTGTCTAGACTTTCATACATTAAACTAAATAAAAAATCCATAAAGGCAGGAATCCATAATGCAACTGCCGTTCTATGCCCTCTACCAATCTATACTGTATTCTCCAACCATTCGCTGGTATTTCTCGTGGCCAATTCTATACCGCCCGCTCGTTTGAAATGACTTGAACTCTTTAAAAATCAAATGATCCACCCAGATAAAAGGATTAAGAAAAAAAATTACTCGGCCTTCTTGGATGCCTTGGTCCTCAACTTCATGAGCGCATACACCAAGGCATACGAGCTAAAGGCAAAGAGAACCACAATGCCAGCATCGCGCCAGCCGTACGAGTAGCTCTCGAGGTTGAGCGTCTTGAGCCAGTCGCTGCCGTTGCTGTACTCGCACACCTTGCAGGCCGACGTGTCGTCTGGGTTGATGAGGTTGCTGGCCGAGCCGGCGCCCATCATGTAGTTGGCCAGGTACTGGCCGCACGTGGTGCCGTTGGGCGGGTCGAAAATGGCAAACTCGCTCTCGGCGCAGTTGACGGGCGTGCCCCAGACGTCAAAGACGAGCATGCTTCCCATCAGGTAGTTGAAGGGGTTAAGGTAGTCTAGGAAACAAGAGTTTTGTTAGCGAGTTCGACTCTTAAATAGCCCGGTGAGGTGGGTTTGAAAAAAAAGACTTACACATCCAGTACTTCCAGAAGACTGTCAACTGTGAGTAGGGAACCAGTACACCGCAGAAAGACACCAAGACACCAATGATGATGGGGTTGACGAGCGAAGCGAACACGGCGTTGGGTGCGTAGGCGGCCACAAACTGTCCGATACCCGTGTAGACGAATTCGTACATGAGCATGACAAAGAATGTTGCGCCGGCGCGGTCCGAGTCGGTCGGGAATCCCACGGTGTAGTACCAGCAGACAAAGTAGAGGACGGCGCAGATACAGAGGTAGGGAAATTCGGAGACAACGAGGCCAGTGACGAAAGCGACCCACGAGTACATCTTGGACTTTTTCTCGCGAGTCTCAAAAATGTCGCGGCGCTCGATGAAGAGAGGCTGTAGCTGGTTGATCACACCAGGAGCTACAAAGACAAAGTTGAAGACGGTGAAGAGGCGCATCTGCAGATCACCGACGCTGTCGCCAATCATCCAGAACGAGAAGCCATTGAAAAGTGCCGACGTAACGTGCAGCGTCAACTTGTTGTTGATGTAGTCGGTGTTGCGGAACAGAGCCGTGTTCATGCGATTGCTCACGATCCGGATCTGGGACCACATGGGCATGGCAAACTCGTGTCCGTCATCGAGGGTTCCCGGAGGCTTTGCTGCCGCGTCGCTGATCATGCGATCAAGTTCCTTTGTCACTGAGGTGTGCTCCGGCGAATCCAACCAGACCTGATTCCAGTTTTTGCCCTGAGAGAGATGGCCAGAGACAACGTCAATCATGTGTTCGGCAGGGTTGGCTTCCTCGGGGCACGGAGCACCGTATCTGCCAAAGTAGTCCTTGATCGTCGCGGCATTGTCGCCAATGTCACCAAAGTAAACCGTCTTGCCACCCTTGGCAAGGAGCAAGAGTGTATCGAATTGAGCGAAAAGCTGTGCAGATGGTTGATGAATGGTGACCAGCACAGCCTGGCCGACGTCGGCAAGCTTGCGCAGGAAGCGGACAGTGTTAAAGGCAGACTGGCCATCTAGACCAGAAGTTGGCTCATCCAAGAAGATCAAAATGCTTGGCTTGGAGACGAGCTCAACGCCAATCGTGACACGCTTCCTCTGTTCGACCGTCAAACCAGCACCTACATGACCAATCAGAGTATCGGCGAGATCGTGTAGTTCGAGAAGATCAATGATTGTGTCGACATACTTCAGCTTTTCCTCGCGGGGCACATCACGGCTTTGTCTCAACAAAGCAGAGAACTCCAATGCCTCCCGAACCGTGGCGAAGGGCTCGTGGACATCAAGCTGCTCGCAGTAACCGGCTGATCGCTGGAAAGAAACTGGCAAAGGACGACCATCGACCATGATGGAGCCGTGGATTGTTCCCTCGGTTTTGCGCTGAGCAAGAACATCCAACAGAGTCGTCTTACCGGCTCCAGAAGAACCCATCAAAGCTCCGAGCATACCCGGTTTGACCCAACCCTGCACATTGTCCAAAAGCGTACGGTCGCCCGATGGTGTCTTGACCGTGTACGAAAGATTTTTCCAGGTGAAGATGGATGTGTTTCTCACGAGATCACCAGCGGATGATTCCTCGTTCTCGGTGGTTTCTCCGCTGCGATCGGCGCTTCTAGTCATGGTCTGCTTTTCTGATACCTGAGATTCCGGGTCGTTGTTTAGAGCGCGCGACACCTTGGCCCTCTCTCGAGGAACGAGGAGCGATGGCCCAGCTTCCGAAGCCGAGCGCCAGCGAGAGGTCATGAAGATGGTGATGGCGACAAAGAGAACCCACCAGGCCCAAAGGATACCAAAGTTTCTCCAAAGGTGAGAATGGCTGTATGACAGCGAGGAGAGGTAAGCATCACCATTTACGGTGGTCTCGCCTTGTACCGCACCACCTACACCAGTGCAAGACATGTGGGCCGGGTCGTCGTAGCCTTCTCCCAAAGGCACGATATTAGTGCCCACACAGGGGATAGTCTTGCCGTGAAACTCGTTGGACATGAGTGCGTCAAAGCCGTAAGCCATGGGGTTGAGCCAAAAGAGCCATTCGAACCAAGGGTGCATCTGAGGCTTTGTAATCATGTAGCCGTTATACCTAGCATAGGAGTTAGTATTCTATCTGCAGAATTCGTCTGAACACATCTGTTGTAAAGATACGTACATTGCAACAATGGAGATGATAAGACCAGATACTTTGGAGGCAGCATCGAATGTTGGGAACGATGCGCCGATGGCACGGAACATTGCTGTCATGCACTGGAGGATGTTAGCTTTCTCTGCAGTCTGGTATTGATATTGCCAGTCTGATCGACTTACCATTGTTGTTGCCAGGAGAAGAACCCAATATGTGAAGAAAGCACCAGCCGACATGGTGAGTCCTACCATAAAGTACAACACCAGAGAGAATATCGATATCTGAAACAAAAGGACCGGGATATCTGCTGCAATTTGTGCGATACAGACGGCAGCAGGGTGGAAGTAAGCAAAGTGCTTGTGCTTGACAAGGACAGGACGACCAGCAAAGGAATCCGTGACCTCGGACATGGCTAGCAGCGAGTTGAAAAGAAGCGAGAAGAAGATGGCGCCCGACTTGATGAACAGGCCGCCTGAGTTGTTCGGCGCATTGTAGAAGAGAGAACCCGAGATGAGGGCCTGTGCCAAGACAGAAATCTGGGTGCCCAGGAAGGTGGCCTTGTCACCCCAGAGGATCTGGTACTGACGAGTGACGCAAGCCTTGACTTGGTCAACGAAGGCAACTGTATTGGGGCTTCCGGCGGGTAGTTTGTGGCTCTTCTCATTTGCCACGCCCTCTTGAAATAGTCTTGTCTTCTCCTTTGTTTCCTCTGATGTGTGAAGATCATACTCGGTGATCATCTGTGCGTGTATTGGTGATTCCTCGTATTTCGCTCGGAGGGTATCGGCGTCTCTGGGGAAAGTGTTTTCGTGTCCTTGGCGAATCTGGCGTTCCGTGGGCACGGTCACACCAGTCAGGAAATCGGCCACATTGGCACCGTCCTGGCAAATGAAGCCAAGCTCCTCCATGAACGGTCTAGCTTCCCTCATCGGTCCGTAATATACCTCTTTGCCGCAGTCCAGGACAAGGACCTTGTCAAACAGGTTGTAGATGCCGTTACCAGCTTGATAAAGCGTGACGATTGACGCAAGGCCAAGAACATCAGTCATGGCGCGGATGGCTTTGACATATTCCAGAGCACTAGTAAGTGTAAGCGACATTATCTTGCAGTGTACACGTCCGGAAGATGGAGAGTTGCGACATGGCGATATATGAAAGGCTGTGGACTTACTTGCTGGCATCGAGACCTCTGGTGCTGTTGTCCCAGCAGAATACAGAGCCCTTGGTTGCCAAAGTTTCAATGATGGATACTCTTTTACGCTCACCACCAGATACACCTCGAACCTGAAAAAATCGTTAGCATAAGCCAAATGGGGATCAAAATCTCAAGCCCGTCATCACATACAAACTCATTTCCAACTTTGGTGTCAACAGTGTGCTCAATAGCCATAGACTTTAGCAAGAGATCGCGGGTTTCACAACGTAACTCCTCAGTAGAAGTCACCCCCTCTGGTAGCTTGGCTGGGACTTTGAGCTTGGTCGCAAAGTCCATGGTCTGGCCGACCGTCAAAGTAGGAAAGAAAAGTTCCTCCTCTGTGTTCATGACGATCTGGCCTCGGTATTTATTTGCCTCCTTGTGGTTCATCGAGCCGTAGTGGACATCGCCGGATACTGAGGCATAGCCATCTCGTCGGTTTGATAGAAGACTGAGCAGAGTCGTACAGCCAGAGCCTATGTAGTGTTTCGCGTTAGTTTCTCAAGTTTGACCTTCATTCATCATCAGCATCCGTCAGAGATCCACGCACCAGGTCGGCCGAGAACCAGCAACATCTCTCCAGGCTTGACGCAGCCATGACTGTTGTCCAAAATCGTCTTCAAAGGAGGCTTGTGTTTTGACTCGCGGATGAGTTTCGGCAAGTTGAATTGGGATGCCACATTCTCGTGTATGGCTGCATCGGCACTGATAGCTTGGACTGTGAGGTTCTTCCAGGTGACTCCAAGTTCTCGAGCAGGGAAGCCGGACCGTTGATCCCTCTCCCGCAGCTCTACGATCTTTGGTTTCATTCCCCATGAGTTGTCTTTTCCATCGTACTGAGTAGTCTCACTACCGTGGTAGCTTTCCTTGTCGGCCATGACTGCGTTGAAACAAGTCTGCTCAGATCGGTCAGAGCAAAGACTAGTGTTGGGCCGACCACGTTTACGAATATCGTTGTGAGTTGACTTTGCAAAGGAAGAAGCCGGCCATGGGCCTTGTATTATATTATTATTCGTAAGGGACTCTGCTACGGTAACAGTGATCTTGAACGGGCCGAGGGCTCCTTGGCAGATCTAGAATATCTGTTCTGGCGGACCCAACGGAGTCGTATACCCACATCGAATCTCGTAGCCTCCTCCGCAAAACCTACAAGTCGGACCTTGAAGGTTAGCGACGCCGACGCCGCTTTGTAATGCCCAGGACAGACATGACAGAATAGACCCCGACATATCAACGATTAGACGAGATGGGTAAGGTATGTTGGGCCCTTTTACACAGCATCGCCCCACTAAAGGATTGAGCCTCGTCTTGGTTCCGCGGAAGCGAGGATGAATTCGGACTCGGCCAAGGCGAATCAGAGGCTATATCCGTGACTAAACAAAGATTTCAGGCACCAGGTTTTACCAACAGGATGGATATCGGTCCTTCGGAGTTTCTGGAAGCCCCCGGAGGCGATCCAATCAAGGTGGATTGCTCTTGTCGTGGACTGGAGACTGAAGGAGTGCTGAAGGAATGCGGAAGCAGTATTAAGAATATTCCCGCTGAGTCAGCGGCGAGCTTGGACATTGAAAGATTCAAAGGTCCCAGTCAAAGAGTCAAGCGTCGAAACGATTTGGCAGATTAATTGCACTAATGAACTAACTTTGATTAGCTTTAGCGCTGCCTTGTGCAGCCCCTGTTAACGCGTGCTTGTCTGATTTGGCCAAAGGCACTGCCGGCATCCACAGCGAGCTCATCCCTGCAGCAAGCCTAGAAGAAAGACCCCGTCTGTGTCAGTTTACTTCCGCTGACTCAGCGGCGATTTGGCAGCTGTGATCGCCATTCCAATGGTTATGATCGGAGTAACGGCACCAGAAAGACGCCGCATCTTCATGTCTAAATCCGTTTGTGACAGATTCTGCTGATAGAAGAACAATGGTATGGTAAGCAAAGTCTGCTTCCACGGCCAATCATACTGATGTCAGCGGCCTTCAAAAAGAGCAAGATGAGCTCAACGTCCAAGGCAAGAAAGAGGGCTTGCGACTCTTGTTACCGCCGCAAGGTCAGTCGACTCCTTGGGCATGATGACACATCTTTTGTTTTCGTGAAAAAAGAGACTGAAACCGTGTGAGCAAATATAGATCCAGTGTGATGCTGAGTCACCAAAGTGTAATTGGTGTTCCCACCACAGTCTGGACTGTACTTTCAACAGGCCGACACGGGTCAAGAAGACTGCCAAATCCAAAAAGTAAGTAAAGCAATCCGGTCCCAAGTACAGGCGAAATTATCGTCACAGGCATCTGACGCCACATCTTATCAATCAATCAGAGAGCCCAGACCAGAAGGGTTGTCTCAGCGCATCGAAAGACTGGAGCAGTTCCTAGCAAACAAGATCACCCAGCAGCAGGATGACCGCCCCGAGCCCGCAGCCGAGTCGCAACAGTCAGCCTCTTGCGGGTCGTCGTCAAATAGCCAGGTCGACTCCCCGGGCCGCTTAGGTGATCAGGCCTTCTCCTGTCCCGACAGCGCTATTGGATCCTTCGGCAAGCTCCATTTTGCTGGATACCACCTTGGCGAGATCAGCTTGGGCAACGGCGTGCCTCTCTTTTCTTCTGGTGGAAGGCGATGGATTGAATCCCAGACGGGTCAATCACTTGGTTTCGCTCAGCTCGACCTTCCTCTTTGGCATAATCATGATCGCGACCATGATGCCTTTGCCTCTCCATCAGACACCGAGTTACCTGACCTGAAGGTAACCGAAGAGTACTACAATTTCTTTTGCAATGGCCATATACGGTATGTATTCCCCATTGTTGATACAGAGCTCTTCAAGCAGACTATTGCTGCCGCATACGAGCCTCCTGGGCGGGGTCCAAGATACCAACATGCTCGAGCCAAGGCCTGTGTCCTCTCCTTTCTCAGCATCATTAGTTTCATGGAGCCATCGGCCAATGTGACGCCTGTGGACTGTAACGCTTGCGCCTTGAAGGCACAGTATCTCCTCCCCCAAGTAATGGTGGACACAAGCCTTGATGGACTTCAGATTGCCTTCATGCAGGTAAGTACCTTCTTGGAATGTTTAAGAGTAGCATGGGTTCCTAAAACAATATTGTCGCTAGGGCATGTTCAACATGTTCTCTGGTCTCTTTGAAAAGGCAGTCATGTTCCATGCCTTGGCTTGCCGCATAGTCTTGATACTGGGTGGGCACACTCAAGCGATCGATCCTTCATCTCCCCGACCGGACAGCGAGACGGAGAATTCCTGGCGCATCAAGTGTCACATCCGCAAATACTTTTGGATGTGCTACTCGTTCGATAAAGACGCGGCGATCCGTTCAGGTCACCCTCCTGCTATCTCAGACGAGCATTGCAATCTCACCTTGCCCAGCCAGTACTCTGATCCAAATCAAGAGCTACGAATCGACTCGGTCGGGAATCCGTTTCTGCCAGGAGACTTGCGGCTAGCTCTCATCAAGTCAAAAGCTGGCAGGCTTCTGTATTCTGCACAAGCCTTGCTAAAGTCGGATGCCGAGCTGCTGCGGGATATCCGTGAGCTTGATGATGAATTGGAGGAATGGCGAATGGCCATCTCCCCATCATATCGCCCAAGCCTGTCATATCGTGAGAGCGATGGTGGCATCAACCACAATCTAAGCGTGTCTGAAAAAATGCACCATATCATTACAAATTTCGAGTATCATTATCTGGTGGCCACCATACACCAGGCCACAAGTCGTTGTAGGTCGTGGGACAATCGCGACAGCGGCGAATCGGAAGGCGTGAGCTCTAGTCTGGCCTTGTCTGTTGAAGCAAGTCGGTCAACTCTGCTTTATTTACGTACAGCTGTGGAGGCATTGGCAGGAGAATCATTCTGGTCAGTACTACACACTATCGTGGTGTCACCACAAACTAATATTCTCTATTAGGATGGTCATTTTTTACCCCATGACGGCGATCCTGACAATATTTTGCAACATCTTACTCAACCCATTATGCTCGAGGGCAAACGAAGATCTCGAGCTTTTGCGGACTGCACCCCATTTCATCAAGAATATTCGCATACCCAGACTGACCGAAAATGAGATCAGCCATATGAAGATGATTGAAGATTTCGTGGCCGAGTTGATCCGGCTTGGGTCGCACGCCATCCTGAAGGCTCAGGGTGCGCAACAATCATTCCCACACCACATATTGTCGCACGAGTCACCATAGACACTGTCAATTACAACCGATACCTGAACATGAAGCGATCGACAAGAATCATTGGCCCCATTCATTTGCTTCCATCCATGCCGTGTTACCGAAGCGCACACCCCCCACCCCCTTTCACCGGAGAATGTAGGCCTTTGCAAATCAAAATCATTCAAATTCGCTTGCATCACGTTGGAGTGAGCTGAACATCTCACAATTGGTTGCTTTGGAACCCTAGGAGCGCAATCTATTCACTCCCCGGTATGACGCGACAGCTATCTTCGAAGACGCCAGGCAAAAGTTCGGTCCATTCTTTACTTCTCGAAAGACAGCCTTACAACATCATTTCTGCAGACAGACGGAAACAGTACGGGACGATTTTGGTTTGAGTTGTGTTGTTGGCATATTTGTTAATGTGCAGCCATCGTTACCTAGTCAAGTCAATGGCACCTCTTTACCGACCGATTCAAACTGCCGACTGCAAGAAGCCTCCAAAAAGGTTCTTGCGGAAAGCTATCCTTTGGAGTAGTCGGTTATGCTGTTCGAATCATTATGGCTCATTAGGGGTTATCTGCAACATTCCATGAACAGCACAGGACTGTCTCAGAAGATGGGGAAAAAGGCTGCCATTGACCGCTATTAATACCTACCTATACGCACTGATGGCTTGGCGTCAGCCCGCCCACGTTTTGGAGTTGTGTCGCCACATGCTTGTAGATTGTACGACGTATGGTGGCTTGGGGCGGAGGCCGTACAAGCACAGCTACTTGGTGGCCACTCTAGGATCTCGGGTTGCGTCGTCTCCAAGCCATTCGAATTCATCGGGCTGCTCCAGGATCTGCATCGAGTACTCCTGAAAAGAAACAGCCATCACCGCCTCTTGCCCCCCTCGTTACATTAGAGACATAGTACGCACAAAAAGACGTCGATCGCTGTCATCCATCGGGCTGACTCAGATTTTCTTCGCATTGTGATGCCACGCCGACCCCTCGGCTCACCCAGTCGTATTCCTTCTTGCCAAAAGAGCTTGCCCTCTGTAAAGTCTGGGGTAACCAGGGTCCGTTGTTCTCCATCCTACTTTTTCATCGCCGCCCTTCCCCACTTCTCCTCGCACCGCATTCTATACTTTTGAT
Organism: Pestalotiopsis fici W106-1; assembly: GCF_000516985.1. Classification (NCBI taxonomy): domain Eukaryota; kingdom Fungi; phylum Ascomycota; class Sordariomycetes; order Amphisphaeriales; family Sporocadaceae; genus Pestalotiopsis; species Pestalotiopsis fici. The sequence goes on along the minus strand of NW_006917096.1, from coordinate 513,789 downwards.
GTTTCTTCCATTCGCGCGGCCCCACCGACGATGGTTGGGCATCTAATTGTGAGCGGTTGCTGGACGAACAAAACATGGCGCCCGCCAACAAGACACAACGCGAGGGTCTCTCCGTAGATGGCCAGATTCTTGAGGCCTGGGGTGAAGGGTGGAATGTTGGCGCCATTATCATTTTACTTCTCATTGTATTTTCCAATTACAAGAGGAGAAACACCCTTCACAAGCTTATCCTGCTCGAGGTAGGTTCAGAGTATATTGTCTACTTTGGAGATTCCCCATCTCATGGCTTTGTTATCAGTTGGTTCTTGCCATGGCTCATGGAACTTTCATCTTTGCACCTGTAAGTGTCTGTTCTATCTCGCAGCCATGTGACGAAGTAGTTTTACTGATGCACGAGAAAGGATCCGGTGTATGGCTGGTATCTGAGCAGCACTGCAGTTCTGCTCTTCGTTTCGTACCAACTACACAATGTTATATCGTGGCTCAAGATTCGCCCATTTCTGCCAATATGGGGGAGCCGAGTTTTCATCTTGACCCTGCTCGCAGTGCAGCCATTCTGGGTCGCCGAAGCCTGGTCCAACTTTGAATTCTTCAACAATCTGGGGTCCGATGTCAATGTCAAAATGAGACCATTCGAATTCCTTGTGAGGGACCCGTGGTGGATATTCACAACCTGGAAACTCATACAGACCATTGGAAATACGTACGGTTTCACGCTGCGCGAACTCATCAAGATCAATGCCCGCTTCGCAACCATGCTGGGGTGCATGTTTGTCTCCATTGCCTTTATCCTGGCCGACGTTATCGTGACGTTTCGGAATCTCATGGTCTCGGGCATCAACCCGTACTGGCGATTGGCATTGGTCTTCAAGTGCGCCGCCGACACTCTGTTCCTGGACGATTTCAAGACGGTCCTGGATCAAATCTCGCAACAGTCGCTCAGCCGAGTCGCGCACGGCGAACGCAGCGGCAGCGACGGTCGAACGCACAATCACAGCACGGCGATTCATCCGCTTGACAGCGTCACCGCCACGGTCGAGGTACCCGATAGACCTCCGCCTACCAAGTGGCGGTGGACCCGGCGTGCATCCTCGTCGGCGTCGAACCGGAGGCCGCCAGACGTTATCACGGTCGAGAGGGAGATGACCATGTTTACCGAGCCGAAAGCCTCGCAATCCTTCTCTAGCGATGCACCACTTGTCAATAAGCCGCCCAAGTCACATGCACTTGACAAGAATACAGAAGAGATGGGACTCACGGCACAGTCGCCACGAATGCTTGGTGTGCCGAAAGTAACGGAACCTGAAGTTGGAAAAGAAGATAAGAAGGGTTTTGGCCAATAAGATAAACAGCCCAAGTTGATGAGCTGTGGATCTGTGGCGATTGTCCCGTGATATCCAACCCATGACAGTAAAACAGCAATATCTAGAGGGTTCTTTCAGCAACAGCTAAGTAAAGCGAACATAATATTTCCCTCCAGGCAATGATGCAATCATAGCATCATTGGACGAATTTAAGCTTGTTAAGGTCCCTTCAGGACCTTTTAGCTGTAATTTCGAGTATGACGGGCCAAGTGAGAATATAAAGCTGCCCTCAGTTCCCGCTGGTGTTTCAAACTCGCCCATTTGCCCGCCTTGAGTATAGCTTGCCGTAAAAGCTCCCAACTTGGTTGAAAAGCCTGCTGTAATATTTCTCAGGCCTCCCAATCTCGGTTGCATAATCCATGACCTTCCGGCGGGGCCAGTCAATCGAATACCCGCCGCTAGGTTTGTCAAAGCGGATGTCGGTGTTGTCGACCAGCCGTGAGCATAACTTATCTTCGAGTCTGCCGTTGTATATGGCGCCCATCGAATTGAGCCATCTGTCGAATAACCCTCAAGAAACGTACTATTCGTCATGCGGGGGTCGTCCAGCATAAAGTCTGCCCACATAAATGACATCAGGTCGACTGCGCGGGATGCGTTGCCCGCTAGATAGTGAGCGCGAAGCTCGAAACCAGAGGCAAACGGCGCGATAGTAGTTCCTCCTTCAGGAGCAGGTGCACCGTAAGGACGAATCCATCGCGCAGCGAGGGAATTGGAGATAACAGAGGCGATTGTAGAGTTCACCAGGCCGGAAATAACGGCCCAGGAGTTTCCGTCTTGGGGGGTCACAGATGAAGTGTCCTTGTCCCTAAATAGACCTGCTGCACTATTCCAAAGAAATGGAATTATTGCGGTCTGGATACTCGTGCGGCTGGCCGCCCATTCCGCCACGACAGTGTCGTCATGGACCTCGTTAGCAAGATAAATACCAAGCCCTAAGGTATAGAAGAGGATCAAATTGGCCTAGATAAAGTTAGCGAAGGGCTCGCCTCAGAAAATGGCTGAAAGGGGAAGTTGCCTCAATATTATGACCGCCCATGGACCTTCTCCCCCAGTCGTTACCACTGGTGACTAATGCCATTCCTGTAGAGTCGATTGTTGAGATACTATAATCAAGCGCAAGCTTGAACTGATCCCAGACTTCCTTTATATAGTCCAGGTCGCCTGTAAATATGTAATAGTCGTATACAACAATAAGTGTATAAAGATGATATGTGAAGCTCCACAAAAAGGTCTCTGAACTGTGTCCCTGCTGGTAAGGCGTGCCTGCGTAAGGAAGCTGACCATTAGATTGTTGCAAGATAAGAAGAGAATCAAGAGCATTTCTGACTGCATCATAGTTGCCGGTAGAGACATAAAGCGAAGGCGCTGAAACAACAATGTCACCAGGCCAAACCATACGAGATCGTTTGGGCCCATCCACAAGGACCGAGGTCCCATTGGAGATGACTTTGTCGGCCAAGAACCCCTTCTTCAATGAGTCTCCTTGCGTGGGATCAATGATGCACATCTGGTTGGTATAGGCTCCCGCATACCAAACGCGATTCAGCTTCTCGCTGTCGCAGTGAAAATACCCAGTGTACGCTGATGGATTGGGCGTTGCTGGCTCCGCATTGAAGTTGACTGTCAAGTTGGATATTGCGATTGTACCAGTACTGTTGCTCACCACCGTCAGGTAACGGAAGCCTCCTCTGAAGACATTCTTTTCTGAGGCATGGTAACCTTTGCTCGTTATGTTGAATGCCATGGGAGGATCCCGGCCAGTGGAGCCCAAGACTGAATCACAAAATTCGGGACTAATCCATTGCGAGCTTTCTGTAAAAGTGAAAGCCAGCGAGTGGCTACTCCCATCGAAAGAGTCTACGTTGAAATTGATATTGCCGCCGATCTCCTTGCCAAAATCAAAAGTGACGCTGGTGTTGACGCCTGTGAAGGTTGCGGCATCACCGGAGAGAAGTCGATGTGCTTTTGCGACCGGGCCATTAAGAGAATATACCGATTTGGGGAGCAGGGTCTTTGACTTTGGTGCCAGTATATATTCGCTGTATAAAACAGCAGAGACGCAGTGAATCCAACAGAGTTCAATAAGGAGACGAGATAATCGGTTTACAGTCATCGTAGCCACTGAAGTCTCGAGGAAATATGATACATGAGATCAATTATAGAGTTAAAAGGGCAACGATTCAGACGATCATGGACGAGAAGGTGATCTTATATAACCGTCTGTCCCGCTCTTGCCTCTGCCATAAAAGAGCAAGGCTTGAACGGTAAAAACACATTGTACGATTTACTGTGATCCAAACCCTCATCTAGTTTCCGCACATAACTAAAGCGAGGCGAAATTTTTTTTTTCACTATTCTGAATACTACTTCACGTCAAACAAGAAATATTATCATATCGTAGTATCTTTAATGCGATGCGACGAAGACAGATTTTCTGAACCAAGTCATTAGACATCCGATTGGGGGATAATTTTTTTGAATGAGCAACGGTTTCCCCCGCGTGCCTGCAGCGTCCTCCTAAGCATGTCAACCCGAATGACTAAGCGCAGATGAGTGAAGATAAACCCCAACTGGGGCAGGAAGCCTTCTCAGCACTTCTCAAGCCCCCCAGGCTTTTTATACGATGATAACTTCTCAAATAAAGAATGCTTCTTACTCTCCTTGCTAGCACCATAAGAATATTATTGGAGGATATTAATATTTTAAAAGCTGCACCGCTGTGGTCGTAATCCTGTAATAATCTCTAATCTTTTATGCAAAAGTCTTGTGTTCAAATTTTGTGATGTTCCAAAAAAAGAAAAAGAAAATCTGGTTTCTGTTTTTTTGCCAGTGGGTGGCTCAGTGGTTGGTTTAGTGGACGGTTTTTTGAGGTTATAGCGTGTCTTTAGTGGACGTTATAGTGAGACAAGAATACTTCTCAAATGAAGAAGGCTTCTTGCCCATAAGGACTCCCAGTACGATATGCAGGCGATTGCTCCCTGTTTTTGCAAGCAAGAACTCCGCCCTGAACTCGGTGAGCGGATGTATGGGCTCGAAATGGCTGAAAGCCAACGATTTCCACCTATACGCAGCACATGATACATGGCCAGAATTGCACTAATGGACGACAGTCTTGGCTGGCTTTATTCAGACCGGATGGCACCGAACCACGCAAGCCAAGAAGCAACACATACTGATTTGAAATACATTTACCGCATAGATAACATATAACGTGTTCCTTTTATTATGACCGGGCTCGCGTCAGTATACGCCTTTCAACCAAAGTATTCATAAGCGTATTTGGCCAATTGCATGTACCAATCACGATCATATTGGTAATAGAAGGTACTGTGATCACTGGGGTCATAGACATTGTATCTTTGCAATTGAGCTCCAGGGGCGAATCTGCCATCAACTAGTCACTCGCAAACACTTCACTGAGCTTTACCAAATGACCCCATTTCTTGTCCTGTTGTATCTCAATCACGTCATCCGATGTGACAGCTTTGAACTCATCAATGGACCTCGTACCAAAGTCGTATTTGCGATCATCATGGGCAAAAGCAATGAGGATATCCAGCCACTCCTCCATCAGCCGCAACTCTGTAGGCGTCGGTCCATGCTGAATGGAAAAGTTCCACCACGGCTTGTCCATGGCATGCGACACGCCAAACGACGCGGGCGCCACTTTTTCCGTGATAAACGACAGCCGCTTGGCCACCTGGTACCGCCAAATGTCCCCCAGCGGCACGCCGTGCGCAAACAGGTGGTGCACGAGGCCGCGCGACGGCGCCAGGACCTGGCCGTCGGCAATGATGCGGCCAAAGACGGCGCGCCACGCCGCGAGGTTGTCCTGGTTCTCCGGAGGCAACGTATCATAGTGCTCGAGGATGCGGTCCGTCGTGGCCGGGGCGTAGTAGTTGCCAATCTGCAGGCGCAGGGCGTCGAGCGTGGGCGCCTCGGGCGCATTGTACGTGGCGTACAGGGTCTCCTCGTTCAGGACCTCGCCAATGAGGATGCGCATGCCGCGCCTGGTAAAGTCGGCTGCAAAGGCCCCGTCGCGCAGGTACTCGACCATGCCGCTGTGGATAAAGAGGTCGTCCGTCACGGGTCGGAATGTGTGGTTTTTGAGGTGGGAGATTGCAGAGACCAGGTCCCGCCAGCTCAGCGCTCGCAGCTTGGCGAGTTTCTCGGCGCCCGATGCCGTCTCCGGGATCTTGAAGTAAGCGCATATTTCGTCAAACTGAGGTTGCGACTCGGCCAGGGTCTTTGGCTGTGCCGGTATAGCGTTTGAGATCATGTAGAACCGATGAAAGAGCTGCTCTGCCGCGCCTACACGCGACTCGGCGCCACGGAAGTCGTGGAGGACCTGGGCCTCGACACCATATGAGCCGGCACTACGCCCGCCGAGAGTTATGTTATTGGGGTCGCCACCGAACAAGTCAATGTTCTCCTTGACCCAGCGGATCGCCAGTCGCTGATCCCACAGACCAAAATTTCCAGCCGAAGAACCCTCGCTCTCGGCGTGCAGTTCCTCAGACGCTAGGAACCCAAATATATTGAGCCGGTAGCCAATGGCGACCACAATGGCATTCAGGCCGCCCGTAGAAATCATCTCCGTCGGGTCCATGGTCGCGTCTTGCGACGGGTCGCCGAGCTGGAACCATCCTCCATGCAACCAGAGTAGGACGGGAAGCTTCTGGTTGGCCTTTTCCCCATCCTTGGGCACCGGTGTCCAAATGTTCATGACCAGACAGTCCTCGGAAAACGCCGTGTCACCGCCCTGTTCAGGGTTGGCACTGAAGGAGCCCTGCGGACATACCGGCCTGAACTCGGTCGCATCAAAGGGCCTTTCCTCCCCGTCGCTACCGCCGCCTGATGAAAATCGGTATGATGCCGGAAGAGGTCTTGGTTTCCGCCATCTGTGCTCGCCGGTTGGTGGTAGGGCATACGGAATCCCGGCATAGCGACGGGACTTGTTATCGTACTGCAGCCCTTTGATGGCACCTTTCTTGCCAAGGTCGAGCTGGCACTCCTTGACGTGATATGAGATGGTGACTCCCATTCTTCCAGAAAATTGTATCTTGGTTCAATGACAATGTGAACGACTTGGTCACAGTACATCAACACAAGTGTTGTGTCAATCGTTGTGGACGGGTCACTGGGTCGGATCCCTTCCGACAAAAGGGCGAATAACACTCACTATAACTGACCAAAATTCGCAATATTCCAGGTCCACTTGTACCGGTCGTACATCAAGGACCGACCACGGAGCGAGATAGCAATAGAAGCTGTGCAAACAGCCGATGATTGAAAGGCACGGAACTCGGAAGATGATGACAATGTTTATTATCTAAGAAATGAGATTGGATTGAGATTGGCGGTTCTGGTTCTGGTTGTGGTCTCTTCATCGCGCTGCCCCGACCGAAGCCGATAGTACGGCCTGTAATCGCTGGTTATAGTTGGGGTGGCCGCCCAGTGGCGGAAGCTTGTTTAGTGGCAACCCCTCTAGGCGACGCTCAGTGATTGGCTGAATTAATCGACGGATGGATCTCCAGCGCATTCATTAGTGTCGTGAGAAATAAGTGGACATGACCCCTAGACTTCTGGGCGATGAATTCCGTGTCGGCAGAAAAAGAGCGAATTTGAGACTTGATGTAAAAGCTGTTTAGTTGATACACTTGAATGTTTTGATATATCTATCGCTATTTCAACATTGATGCTTCATTTAGAAGAAATAGGAATTCCTTCAACATCGTATTTGAATAAAAAGAAAATCTTATCATTTCCCAAGATTAGGTCACATTCACGTCTCTGATCAAGAAGGGGGGATTTGAAGTAAGAAGTACAAAGATAAATCGTTATATTGAGATTCAATTGCATTCATCTCGCGATGGCGGTTGCCTCTCTCCGATTTGTTTCAAATCTCAATCACATTTTCTTCTTTTATAATGATAACGAGCTGCCATCACCACCAAACCAATGCGCAGCTACACATCATCCATAACCTTTATTTACAATCTCATACAGTCATAGACGCTGGCTGTTTAGGATGTGTGATCAGCAACAACTACATGTTGTATCTAAAATGAACGTTCTCGACATCCGTCATGTCGGATTCCGCATTCAGACGGCCTTGATGCTCTGCTTCCTCGGCCGACATTCCGAGGTCGCGCACCATGGCATCGCGCTTTCGGTTTTGGCGAATGTCTGTAGATGTATAGAGATTAGCTACTGGTCGCTCCACGTTCTGAGGCAAGGAATCAACCTACAATAAAGCCTCCATATACTCAAGATGACGAACTGTAATCCGTACATGACAGAGCACACGACAATGGCGGGAATGTACTGCAATGGAGTGTCAGCATGCTTTGAGCTGGGCCATGGGAATCACTGTGTGTGGGTATCAAGATGACTTACCCTTGGGGCATCTTTTTCCTGGAATACTTGAGCACCAATGGTGTTGCCGGTGCAGTATGCAATCAAAAGAACTGTAGAAATGACAGACTTTTTCGTTCGACCGGCAATGTTGGAAGGGATCAAAGTCCATGTCACTGTAAATGTCAATGTTATGATATTTATCGCCAGATTTCGACGCAAAGACTACGTACTCGGTGCAGCGACATTTCCGATGGACGTGATAAAGTACACGCCCCATCTTGTCCACAGGTGGCCGGTCTTTGGCAACAGAGCCAGTCCGAGCATGCCGGCAAAGGACGGGACCACGGAGAGTGCAGCAACATACACTGTGATAGTCAATATCTGATTTGAGCGAGAGAGATGCGAGACAAGACTTACTTCGAAGGTTGGCCTTCTTTCTCGTAAGGATACCGGCTGCGGCGAAAACAGCAATGGAAAGTAACTGCTGAGGGATCTTGCCCTTGACTATGGTATCCAAGCTCGAGAATCCAAAAGAGACATAGACCAAGTTGCCAAAGGCCGTGACTCCACCATTGGGAATAGAGTTGATGACGACGAAAAAGAAGACAAAGTAGAGCTGAGGATCACGGAACGAAGCCCGAACCTGATCCCAACGCCACTGCGTCCGCTCCTGGGCATCCGAACCCGTCTGACTGGCGACGACGCGAGCATAGGCAATGCGCTTCTCCTCGGCGCTGAGCCAGCGGACTTCTCGTGGCGTGCCAAAGACGAGGTAGACAATGAACGAGAGCACAATGGTAAGGGAGCCGAGAAAGAGCGAGATGCCTTTCCAAGGCGCCAGCCCCGTCGGGTCCTGCTTTGCTCGCATGCCGATGCCGTAGTTGATGAGACTCGTAATCACGTCCATACCGGCGTTCGCGGTTCCCCATACCATGACGCGCGAGCTGTGTTCTTCTGTTGTGTACCATGATGCCGTAAGTACAAGAAGTGCCGGACTGAGGATATTAGTTGGCTAATCGTTTTGATCGCATTTATGCATTTGACTCACTATGTTGTGCACTCTGAAAAAAGAGCGATTGATTAGCTGATGGATTCTACCCAAGTCCTTCAATCACTTACCAGCAATACCCTGAAGGGTTCGTACTACCATCAACTCTGCAAAGTTTCGGCAAAATGCAATGCAAAGAACAAGCACACCTTGGCAAGAGTCAGCAAATGAATTGACAAGTGTATAGTGCTCCTTCATACCCCAGATGAGCATGGATATCGAGACCATGTATCGAATGTTGACTTTTTGCATGAGATAATTTCCAGGTGCTTCGGCCCTACGAATGCGGTGTTAGATCTCCAATCTCTGTCGTAGGGGGAGTATATGTCTAGAAGCTCAGATTAAAGAAAAAAAAATAATACTTACAAGAGATAGGCAATGTAGAACACCGAACTCAACCCTGGCTGGACTCAGTACCAATTTCAAGTGCAGAAATGCAGCTAGGATGCATCCAACTCACATGAATACTGCTGACCAACCAATCCCGTGTCTGTACGAAGCCCAAAGGTAGCCTGTGTACTGACAGACACCTTGTCGGCATACTGCGTGCCAGACACAATCCACATGAGGGGAAGAAGAATCCAATCTGCTCGTCGAAGTACCTTGGCGTACTGAGCCGCTGTATACTCTCCCTCGGCAGCGTGTACAATGTCGGCAACCACATCGCTTGCCTTGCCATCGCCGCCTTCCTGGATGGAAGGTGCCGCAGCGTGGACGCCGGGCGCATCCTTCATGGCCGACTTTTCTATATCGTGGGACGACATTTTGGAATCCAACTCAAAGCAAAAGACGAGATTTCCTTCCAATGGCCTTGATTTTCAGAATTACAGCATTACGGTCTTGAAGTTTTAGAGTCAGGGAAGCGGCCAGGTTATCAATTGCAGCATAATCGACAGTAATATCTCCAGGATCTTATCGCCACAACCAACACGCAGTCCATTGTCACACGAGTCTAGTCCATATCCTGGGGATGATCATGTCGATAAGCTGGTGACCTGTTCTAGGGGGTCTCGGCCGGAGCTCGGCTGTGTACCGAAGCCAATAGTATCTGGTTTCTTCCTACGGACATGGGTCAAGTATCAATGATACTTGACTAACCCAAGCCACTGGTTCAATTTGACCGTAGAAGGAGTAAAGTAACTCGATAAGAATCTCCCCAGAGCCATCATTTCACCATTTCGAATGATGATACTTTACAGTATCGGTATTTCAAGAACGTCCGCGAAGGATCGGACGCCTCCGAAAAACGCATCCACCGTAAATGTGGCATCTAAGCCGAGTTGGCGGACCGGGGCGGGGCGGGGAACAAGTGACTCTTTTTACCTACCCGGTCTTCATCGGCCGTCTCTCGTCTAGATTGAGTTGCTTGTGTCACTCTACAAAACCCTTGGCGCAGGAAACGATACTTGTTTAGCATTACTTGCATTTTCTTGGTAACACGGATTATAAACGACTCAAGATGAACGACAACGAGACTGTAGCCGCGGTTTTGGAGACCACGGCGACACGCAAAATGAATGGCCATTTACCCAATGCCGTCGATTTATCGCATCACTTGAATTTGCTATCCCGCTCACGACACCCTAGCCCGCTCAAGGATATAATCAAATTCATGGGCTACGATGGCATGATCAGTCTAGCTGGAGGTAAGCAATCCCCTTACCAAGTTTGGGGTCTCAAAGTATTAATTGCAATTACAAGGCCTCCCACATCCATCTCTGTTTCCCGTGTACGATGCATCGTTCACTGTGTCGGCGCCATCGCCAACGGCGGATAGCCTTGAGATTAAATTGTCCAACGACTCGGGGGAAACGCCGCCACTGTCCAAATTCCTTCAATACGGTAAGTCATCGTGCGCCAAGGGGGAAATTGGAGAAAAAGTCCATCAAAAGCTCAAAATTTACAGGAACATGCACCGGTAATGCCGAGTTGCGACAATGGTGTCTCGACTTTACACGGCAGATTCACCGTCCAGCCTACAAGGACTTTGACGTGCTCCTGCACCCGGGCAACACCAATGCCTGGAGTAAAGTGGTCGGCTTGTTGTGCGAAAAGGGTGACTATATCCTGTGCGAGAGCTACACGTACCCATCGTCGCAGGCCTTGTGGATTCCCAATGACAATTTTGCGGCCCCCGTGGCCATGGACGGCGAGGGCATCACGGACACGGCCCTCGAGGAGATCTTGTCCACGTGGGATGCGACGCACCCCGGCGTTAAGAGGCCGCATGTGCTGTACCTGGTCAGTGTGGGTTCGAATCCGACGGGTGTATCGATGGGCTCTGAAAGACGCCGGAAAATCTATGAAATCTGCGTCAAGTACGGTGAGTGATATAACAAACTGGATCACTTTAAGAATCATGCACAATTGGCTCATTCAACGACTGTAGATGTCATAATTGTGGAAGATGACCCATACTACTTTCTGCAATACCCAGAAATTGATACCTCGGGGACTCCCACCGAGTACACCTCGACAAGCAACAAAGAGTTCCTCTCGTCGCTGGTCCCCTCATTCCTACGCTTCGACCGACAGGGTCGCGTAATCCGTCTCGAGTCCTTTAGCAAAACACTGGCACCGGGCCTGCGACTGGGCTACTTTGTCGCCAACCCGCTGTTCACGGAGCGCCTGCTGCGCGCCACCGAGGTCGAGACGCAGGACCCGTCGGGCCTGTCGCAGGCTCTGGTGCTGGCCCTGCTCACGCGCTGGTCGCGCGACGGCTACATTACCTGGCTGCAGAATCTGCGCCTCGAGTACCAGCGTCGAAGGGACTGGATGGTTGCCGCGCTGCGCAAGAGCTTTGACTTGGCGCCCGCGTCCGAGTATCCAGAGCTATCGGGGGCAGAGGGAGGACTGGTGGCTGCAATCCTCGGCCCGAATGGATCTAGAGTCCCCGTCTTTAGCTTTATCGCCCCGACGGGCGGCATGTTCATCTGGACAAAGTTTTACTTTGGTCACAACGCCAAGTATCTGGCGCTCAAGAACGCCGCGGTCGAGGTGGACCCTGAACAGATCTTTGCAAACAAGCTTTGGGCTGAGCTAGCCGAGGAGCGCGTGCTGTTGACGCCGGGATATTATTACCACCCGTGGCAGGGCGCAGACAAGACCAGCACAACTGCGCGTGGCGCTGATCCAGATTCGTCGCACTTTCGACTGGCCTTTTCCATGACTACGGTACGTTTCCTGCCCTTTCTAACCATGTGAGATTTACTGATAATTGTTACAGAAAGACGATATGGAATTGGGTATCGAGCGAATGGCGAATGTGATTCGGAGATCGTGGTCGCCATGATTGGACATGGAAGTATACAGGAGTACCAATAAAAGGTCGATGCGATGGCACGTTATCAAAAGCAATGAGAATTCAGATGGAACGTCTATGTACGCTCTATGCATTTCGCGTCTATGTAATACAATGCTCTAAACTATTTACAAAATGAAGAGAAAGAAAAAAGGCGATGAAATCTTTTCATCAGAGCCGCTACACACCGTTGTCTTTGACGACAGGGAAAAAAGTCATTCCAAGGAAAAGAAACTCTAAGAGTGCCAGTTGACCTGGTGGCGAACCGATCGCTTTCTCTTGCGGCACTTGCTGGTTCCGCTACCCGAGCCGGTGCTGCCACCAGTGGTATCGGTCGAGTTGGATCCGGTGCTGCCGTTCCAGTTGGCAACGTTGTAGGCGGAAATCTTGGCGGCGGCCTGCTCGGCGACAATCATGATGATGGCCTGGGTGTTGCCGGTGGGCAGGTCGGGGTGGATGGAGGCATCGACGACAAAGAGGTTGTCGGTACCGTAAACTCTAGTATCGAGATCGACAACAGCGGTACCGTTTTGGCGACCATCATCAGTGCCCATTCTGGCGCTGCCGACCCAGTGGTCGCCGCTGACCAGAGACGCAGAGATGATGCTGGACGGGGTGGCGCCCGAGGTGGAGTAGCTCAGGGTGTGGGTGCTGTTGCCGGACGCAATGGAAGAGTTGCTCGAGGTCATGTCCAGCAGAGACTGGATAAAGTCAGAGTAGACGGCCATATCCTCATTCGTGGTCAACCAGGGCTTGGTGTTGAGGACGGTGCTGCCCGAGGACGAAATTCCGAGCTCACCACGACTGGTGGCACCGTGGGTGAGGAAGACCTTGACGGTGACGGTGTCGTCGGCCATGGCGCTGATGGTACCCTGGAGGTAGCGAGTTACGCCATCGGTTCCGTTGGCCGACGTCCAAATGTGCATGCGCTGAGCTGCCTGGGTAATGGTACCGGCACCCTGCTCATACAGATCCAGATCTGTCGAGTTGGGCGAAGAGGCAAGGCCAGAAAAGTCAAAAGCCTCAAAAGTGGGTGCGGCTTTGAATTGCAGAGGCACTTGAGCGTGGTCCATCAAGTTGTGTCCGACAGGCAGGTCAATCCAGTCAGCCGAGTCGGGCAAAGAGACACCAGAAGTGCCGCTCTGGACAATGCTGAGAGCATCGGAGCGACCGATACCAGAGTTCCAGAGAACACGAGGAGTGGAAAGGGCACCCGAAGCGAGGACGACCTTGCCGTTGGTGTTGAGGTTAATGATTTGAGTGGAGCCGTCGGTGGCCTGGGTCAAGACACCAGTGACGGTGCTACCGGTCCTCAGAACCTGAATGACATTGGTCTCGAGTCTCAGGGTAAAGGTGTCAAGCTGCTCAGCAAAGGGCATGTAGGTTCTGGCAGGTCCAGCGCGGAGGTGGTTGGAGATACTCCAGGCGGGGCGAGAAAAGACGGCATGCTTCTCATCGGGGCTCTCGATAGAGTCAACCTCGCTCCAGCCCTGCTGACTGAGGTATGAAGACCATGTGGTGTAAGCCAGGTCGTCATAGTGCTTGCCATCGGCAGAGGGCTGCGTGGTACCAGGGTTGCGAGAGTAGAGACGGTCAGCAGCCTCGGAAATGGAGTCCCAGTTCCAACCCGTGGGCCAACGCTCAAAGTCGTGAGCTGGAGGATGAATGAAGTTCAGACCGTTGACAGAGCTGGAACCACCGAGCAGACAGCCAGCAGTTGAAGCAGTGTCAGAGCAGAACTTGGTACCCGAGAGAGTGGACAAGCTGCTGCCAAGAGCGGGCACATCATAGGGAGTCAGAGTATCGTTCCAAGACAGACCCTGGCTAGAGCCGAGAGACACGGTGTTGGCAGGGCCACGCTCAATGAGCAAGACGTTGACGCCGCTCTCGGCCAAGCGCTCAGCAGCAATGATACCAGAGGTACCACCGCCGACAACAATGACATCGTAAGTGGTGTTGAAGGTTGTGGGGGTAGAGATGGTGCTGTTTGAGCCAGAACCCGTGGTAGGAGTGGTTGAGTTGGTCGAGTTTGATCCTCCGGTGGAAGGAGTAGTGCTGACAGCTGACCCGTAAGAAGCCCAAGTAGCATATTGAGCAGACTGAGCGGCAGTAAAGTTGGCAACATAAATGTTGGCACCAAGGTCGTGGTAGACCAAAGCAGTGGACGAGTCAGACGGCGTAGTTGGGTTGGAGCTGGAAACAGCATAACCAAGAGCACCAGTATCGGCCGAAAAATCAAAAGTCGTAGAGCCTCCAATCACGCAGCCCTCGCAGACAAAAGTGTAAGACAAGTGCGTGCTGTTGATAAAGGTACCATTGGCAATGGGTAAGGCCGACAGTGTCGAGTTCGTGTACACGTCGGGGGTTGAGTATGCGCTCGTGTATCGGAAACTGGACACAACCTCTTCTCCGTTGGGCCATGCTACGAGCAAAAGTCCTTGACACAATCCTAATTTAGTGCATGTTCTTGTAGAGAATACTGAGATGAGATGGGAAGATCGTGAAATACATACTGCCAGTCATTCCTGGGCCCATGGCCAAGGCACCCCAACCAGCTCCGTCGGTCAGAGGCACCACCATCTGACCAATGAAATCGGTAGTGGCATCCTCAGGAATAGCCATACCGAAACTATAGCCAGTGGTAGTGTCGAAATACGTCTGGAAGTCGATGCCAGTGTTGGAATCTGTGTAAGCTGTAGTCTTGACAGCAGCGGCTGCCAGCTGGGCAAGCCCAGCAAGGGCAACTGAGCCCACGAGGGTAGAATGCATCTTGAGTGACTTGTTTTCAAAAGACTGTTTGTGTGTTATATCGATCGGCTAGATATCTTTTTCTTTCTATTTGCTGTAGTTGTGTGAAATGAATGTATATGGCCTTCAAAGGCTTGTAACGAATTGAATGGATGAATGAATGAATGAATGACAAACACCGAACTAGCGGCGATGGTGAAAAGAATGTGCAAGCACCCGGAAAAGATGAAATGGAGAAGAATAGAAGATGAGAGAGTGCAGGCAAGATGACTTGTCTATATATTTCCCCCATTACCTTCAAGACCTTGGTCAGCATGCATAGTAGAGGAATCATTGACTGCTTGTAGATACCCATGACCAGAGCCTCAGGGCCAAGATTCACCTCGGTAGCTGAACCGATTGAAGGAAAAACATCTTGGCATGAAACAAGATGCGCGTATCCACTCAATATGATAAACCAGTTCAGGCAGCTGTATGTAGAGGTATGGAGCCTCATGAGGGACCATGAATAGGTCTTGGTTCACGACGAGCCACTTCCATCTGGTATTGTTAAAGCTTGAAAGGCCGGGCCCCCACAAATCCCTCTATCCATAATTTAAACATCAGGTGAACTTACCCCGGCTTGCTAGCGACTGGATTTTCTCAAGTAAAAGATTGACCCATAGGGTGTTGGGAATGGCAAGTTGCTGATTGGCTAGACGAGATGACTTTTGTTTCACTCATATAGCGACTTGGGTGCAAGCGGCTCTGCTGGCTGATCCTGGAGTGATCCATCGCTTCGGGGCTCGGCTAGGTTATAGGGGGGACAAGATTGGCCCAGCACTATAAACACGACAGCGCCCCTGGGGACCCCCCTGCTTACCCCTTGCTTACCACCCCGGATACATCCTGGCTTGTCGCTTGACATCCGGCATGATTCTAGATCTTTTGACAGTATCTGATCTCATTTGCTCTCCCCTGTGTGGCGTTGATTTTCTGCATGTTGGCGATGCCTACTGATATGGGCGTCTGACATTAATCGAAGAGTTGCGCAGCGTAGGATTGATGGCATGAATGTCGCGTGGGGGATTCGGATTGTTGCGCAGTAGTATAATTGTTTGTCGGCCGATTAGCCTAATCTGTAAATATGATGCCATGATTCCAAGCACACAGATTAAGTGTGCGTGCGTGCATGCTCAGGTATTGTGCTAATAGTGCGCGCGCGTCATCTACAATTAAAAATAGGGAGTCGGCAATACGCTGCACTCAGAAATGGTCTAGATGCAGACTCTGCCTCGAACGACTGCCACATCAAGCGATGATGCATTTCCTTTACAGTGCCTCATGGTTGCACTCTAATCTGCTACCATGTCAGGGGGATCCTATACTTAAGACTCTTCTCCTCGTCTCTGTCAGCTTCCCGCCATTTCTCTATTCCTCCTGCAACTCCATTTTCGTCAACCTGCCAAACTCCGCTTTCAACCAGTTCCACCCAGTTCTCCAGCACACGGAACAACTCCACATCGTGGTTGCGAGAGATGAACGGGTTGACCTTTGTCTGATAAAGCCCGGTGTTGAAGCCCGGTCCGTCTCGACTGTCCAAAAGGACACCATCCGTACTCCGCGCATAGTGAACGGCATCTGTATCCAAGCTACCAGTGGCGGACTGGGGCAGCACCAGGCGGCATTGGTCGTCGAACTCGGCTGAATCAAACCGGGACTCACTAATCCAAAGGCCACAGTCGTATAATGATCGAGCATTAGAGTATGGTCTGGGAAATGGATTGCGATAGTGATCAAATCGAGGAGTCACGGCCTTTGTACCATCGCTTTCCTCGGCTGGAAGAATGAGTATAGGATTGTTGTAGATGCTTTTGTGAAAGTCAATCTTTTGGTACGGCTGCTTCATCAGATCGTCCGAGTTTAGGATACGTATTCCAGGTGCAATGAACCGTAAGTGCGGCGAAGCGGAAGCTACAAGATCCCGAATCTTCCTAAGAAGCTTGAATACGAATGTGGCTCGTGTCGTGGGGAATAATAATGATATAGCTTGATCAATGGCTTTCGGTACATGTCAGTAGGACATTGACATGAGATCTTCATATTTTACTCACCTTGCGCTTTCGCAGGAATGTCATCCGAAATCGACTCAACGCTAGGCATTCGGTCCTGAATAGCTTTGAGTAGGCTTGCGAAAGCCTCAACAGTTCGATCCAAGACTTGTTCACTGTGCGAATGGAGCACCCATGGGCGTTGGGGCTCTATCATCGACAAGAATTGATCAGTCTCGAAATCTACCTTTGCATCGTCATCTTCATCGTCATCACTTGAACTCTCGTCAGAGTCAGACTCTTCCTCGCCCGCGGTGATCTTTCCGAGTCGGATCATGTCCAAATATCCACCCAGGAGAGATTGCAGAGATATCCAGGGCGTTTGTTCATCATGCATTGTCAACGAATATACTGCCTGTACCCTAAAAGTATTCTGGTTGAGACTGAAGGCATATTTCTGTTATTACACGGAGCTTTTCATGCCAAGACGGCGGGCTCACTCACATGACGCCAAAGGGATGACTTTCCAGGCCCGTGACATAATACAGACGTATGATTCCACTTCCAAACATCGCTTCGTCAACGAGCAACTCTGAAGGTGGCGCAAGGCCCGAAATATAGTAGAAAAAGTTGGCATAGCCAGTCTCAAAGTTGCAGAGTTGGGGCTCAATCTCTCGGGCCAATTTGAGAAACTGAATGACTTGGGGAGTCAGTCGTGCAGCGACTCCAGACGTCTCGCACTCTTCCCCATGGCGATCCCACCAGGTGCTGGGAGCAGCCTGCTCAAAGCCGAGTTCATGATACGCAGCCTCCCAGCCTATCTCCAAGATCTCATTATGCAGTTTCGCACAAAGTTCAGGATCAAAGGTGTCTGTTTGGTCCATGGCGAGCGCGGACTTGAATCAATTGAACCAGCGTGTGATAGTGTTTTGAATTTTAGGGTTACTTGTAGACTTGGTTGTAAATGAAGTAGAGAGTCCCGATACGAATTTAAAGGTTATAGCAGAAGGACGCTGTGTGCTAGGCTGCAGGCTGCCCTGACTCGCGGGGTCTAATACCAATGATGTAACTAACTGCTTGGCTGCCTAGAACATAACGTTTTTGGAAGAATCAAAAGTCGTGTGGAAGAGGGGTAAAAACAATCACGTTGGTGTTGGTTGTCTGTATGCCAGCAATGTGCCTGGTACAAGAACTACTCGGATCAATGCATTTAGAGAGCTTTGTTCCTGGTATGGTATATAATGTATAGTCTTAGGCCCTGATCGGCAAAATCGTTCAGCGCCCACATTCGTTATTTCTCGTCGTTATATGCCCACGGAGGACCCGCTGCATATGGCATAAATGCATAGCGTGGTGGTTTGATTACTAGCCGTTGCCTGGTGAAAAGTGTGGGAGGATAACGAATGTATCTTTTTTAATCGTTATAATCCCATGATCCATAATTGGTTTTTATCTAATTAAAAGCTCAGAATCTTCGATTTGGGCATATAACGATGTGGGCAGATAATGCCGCTCGAATCGGGCTTGTTATTTGCCCATATCGTTCGGCGCCCACAACGTTATTTTTCCATAGTAAACAAAGGTGGTACATCACCACGGCCCACTTTTCGTAGTTTTGTACCGTGGGCAAATAACACCGGTCGTTATTTTCTCTGCCGATCAGGGCCTTAATGTCAAGTCACCGTCGTTTTCCCAGGTACATATTGGCATGGGGATCCTTTGGCACAGGCATCCCGCTAGAGATGAGAGTAATATTGGCCATACCATGCATCCTTCTAGGATCATGTCATAAAATTTCATTGTGATGAAAGACACACACACACATATACATACATACATATATATATATATACTTAAAACCAAAAGTCATGTCTAACAATACCAATATTTCGCAAGACTGTACTGTGTTATACTCAAGTATAGACAGGTTGCCCCAGCGGCGGCTTGTGCCTGTTCCAGTGCTGTGGGGCCTACCGATCAGTTCAATGTTGGCTTTAGCTATTATGCCGCAGCACTCTCTGGTATTTTACCGCTGCTTGGGATTGGATGACGGCTGCTCAGATGCACTTTTTGTGAAGGGTTTCCCTGAGGCTCTTGAAGATCGAGTCTATAGTCGTAGAAGTCTCTATCGGCAACTTTCAATGTTGTTTCTGCGTTTGTTATCGTCAGACACAATATGCAAGGCAAAGAAGCCGCTTTGGTGAGCTGCCACCCACTAATCAGATCACCGGCCCGGCGCAACCCGGTCGCTGCCAATAGTCGAACTCAGCGCTACTTGCGCAGAGACCCAATGCGGATCCTGTCAACGTCTCAGCCACAATGACTCTTCAAGTCATGATCTTTGGTATTCTTTGACTTTCTATACTTTTGTTAGACTACATGACTGTCGAAGAAGGCCTTATCCTGGCATCTGAAGTTTCATCCAAGACACCATTCTACTGCAATAACCTGCAGCGATATCCACGTGTACCACGAGCGAGGAATTTGGCTTGTGTTCGTCGGGACAGTCCAGAGGCGTGGGACGGCCTATAAAATCTCAGTCTCTCAGCGCCTGGCCTATTCGTGAGGAGCAACTACTCAGCTGCTGCCACTAGCAAATTGAGATGGCATCTCCTCACGACGGAGCGGATGACGCCGTGCACGAGCTGCTCGCACGAGCCAACGGGCTGCTGTCGGAGTTGTCGACTTTTGCCGTCCATTACAACAAGGTGGCCGACTCGTACAGCGGTGATGGCGCCCATCATACCGCAAGCACCGTCAACTACTTGCGGCAGCAGCTTAAAAGCGAGGTGCAGGCACTCAACGGCATCCTCGAAAAGCACTCGGGCCCAGACAGTGTCATGTCAACACATCGCGTCTCTTCCACCAACCTGCCTTTTTTCGAATCGTTGTGGGCTTACGCCAAGCAGTCCCAGGATATCGTGGCTCTGCGGAAATGGGTTTGCAACGGGCAATTTGAGGGCAAAGACGTTCTCGCCCCGGGCACTCATATTGTCCACATGCCTGGCGACTCCATCCCATCCAAACATACGACAACGCTTGTCGACCTCATTACGGATGGAGGTCGGACCTGGGTCAAAATCGCAGCTACCACTTCAAAACGTCTGCTTTGGGATATGACTAAGCTGGGATGGGCCATAGGCGCTGATGACAGCGACGACGGCGAAGATGCAGACATAACAGATGACGAACTCGAGGATATACCCCTTTTCAAGGCTGCCAAAAGCCTGGCTATCTCAGCAAAAGCTTATCGGATTCGGGGTGCTTCGCCGGCGGTGCGATTGATACTGCCGCGCATCGCTAGTGGGGAGTCAAAAGATGTCGATCTGGTTCTCAACCGGATTCGCGCTTTAGGGATCGAGGTCCTGTGCAGCAACGAGCTCGAGAACCTCACACCCGTTCCTTTGACGGAAGAGATTCTCAATCAGATGGTGCCAAGTCCACTTGCGTCTTTTTCGGATTCGCTAAATATAGATACCTCTATACTCATTGGTCTTATCTCTGACTTTTCCCATTCCTCTGTCGAGAAACAGTCATGGTTTACAGCTATGCAACTGGGCCATCTGGCAAACGAGCAGAAACGGCAAATAGCCACAACATGGATATATCCCGCAATGGGCAGCAGACGACTAATATGTACACCGGAAGCTGCGAGTACCTGCAGAGAGATTGTGACTACTATCGGAACCCCATCAGAGGTTGCGCGGTTGAATCTTTTGCTCTGCGAAGATCAAACTATATCTCGCGAACAGCTGGTGCAGGACTTTCAAAAATTATCAGATCACGAAGTTCCGTAAGTACCCATGATTCTTTCTCTGCAAGTTCTTTTTCAAAAACAGCGTCAAGTTGGATCAATGCTAACCTGCGCGGTGAAGAGCGGATTTGCGACTGCCCGTCAAAATCGTAGACAATACCCCCAATACATCAGACCTCCCATCTGAGGTTTGGGAGGCGTTGCGAGATGTGACAGAGCCGACGAAATCAGTCTTTGCTTTTGGTTGGGCATCTCACTATACAACTCTGACCTCGAATGGTGCGGGCATTACCAGTCTCACCAAGAACCTCGAGGACATGAGTTATCAATCGAAGTGGCCATCAGTTTGGCTTTGTCCATTTAGTCGGTCTTTGGTCGGAGTACCCAAACATCTTCGCGATGGGGAAGAATGAATTAGGTTGCCGGCGGTGAAGCAAGAATACCAAAGGGGCAGTCGGTACTTATCAAAGTCGGTACCAGAGCTTGCACACAACAGTAAGACGGGTATTGGAAAGAATCAATTCAAAGCGTTTTCTATTCGGTAAAAAGAAAAAGAAAAACCCCCCCGGTGTATTTCGCAGCCTTGCGTGATGATCCTTAAACCCCGTATGAAATAAAACATGTACCCTTGACCTGAATGATTATGAATCCGGCTCGCAACAGAGTTACAAGCTTAGTGCATGCTTAAGTCAGGAGATATCAGTCTTCTTGATTCGCAGCAGCCAAACGCTGTCTCAGAAGGCGAATGATGGAGTAATATCGACCTTTGAGAGCACATCCCAATGCTTTTTTCACTTCTTTGAGACGTTTCTCATGCGGAAGCAGCAGTGCAACCATGTCCAGGCGTCCATTCTCAGCCGCAAGCGACAACGAGCGATCACGGCCTGATAAGGTCGCGCCTGCTGCCAATAGAACCAGTGCTATGGGAACATTCCCTTTTTGAGCGCTTGGACCCAATGGATTTTGGAGCATATCATCATCCCACGTTACATGGTCTTTGTTGAACCAAACATTTGGATTTGCTCCCTTGTTCAAATGGAACCGAACGAGCTCGATATCACCAGAGATGCAGGCATAGACAAGTTCTTCGGAGCTGTTGTACTTTGCACCATGGGCGAGAAGTAGTGCGAAAATTGCCATTTTAAGCTCCAGGTTGATCTCTGTGGACAATAACACGGTCCTGAGCAGAGGTTTTTCATAATAGTCGTCATTGACTTTTGCTCCATTTTCAAGGAGCATTTGGATCAGTTGCAAATTCGGTCTGTCACTCGTTGCAGCGTAGGGAAGTAATGTTGAGGAGTTTTCTTTAGGATCAGCGCCATTTTCAAGGAGCATTTGGATCAGTTGCAAATTCGGACTGTCACTCGTTGCGGCCCCGCGCAGTGATCTTGCGTAGTTGGCTTTCGGATCAGCGCCATTTTCAAGGAGCATTCGGATCAGTTGCAAATCCGGCTCAGGACTCTCTATGGCACGGGAAAGAGCATCTGAGGGATTGTGCCCAGGCTTAGCGCCATTCTCAAGTAAGATTGTAACGAGCTCTTTCCACCGGGCCAATTGAGAGTCGTATGCATCTAGGTAGAGATCAACAGCCACATCTAGTACGGTCTCGGAGTCGTCGATCTGGCAGTGAATGTCAGCTCCTCGGCGCAGGAGCAGCTGTACCATGGAAATGTCGCAATTTCGAACGGCGGCTTCTAAGGGCGGCTCGTCGTACCACCTAGATAGTTTTGGATGGTCAACCTCGTTCCTTTTTCGACACCGCTGCGGATTGATATCGAGGCCTTGATCCAGGAGCCGTGAAATATGGTCCTCATTGCTTTCAAGATAGATCAACAGAGCCAGGGAGGGGCTGCTCTCACGCAATTCACATTGTTGAAAGAGCGCAGTCGAAGGCGGTTGTGTGTACAATGGATATCCGCGATCGCTGAGCCACTGCGCAAATTTACGAACTTTATACATGGATACTCGGTCCGAGACAAATTGAGTGATGATGTCATGAATTGACATGCCGTTGAGGACTTCATTGAGTCCATGCGTTATGAGCCATTGGAGCTCCGTTGTCGTGTACCGCCTTGGTAATTGCTTGTGCTCCAAAGGCTGCAGCGGAAGAATTAGTCGACAACCATGCTCATAAAGTAATTGATGGATTCTTGTATCGTCACATCCGCCACTTTTGATTTTCAAGAGGTCGACGGCTCGGGGGTCCACTCCAGCTTCTAGGCACAGCTGAACTTTTGTGATCTTACCCTCCTTGCAGAATTGCTCGAGCAAGATGGTGCCAAATCTTCGTATTTGGTCCGGTCTCAGTATGGGTAGCATGTCCTGTATATGCTCACATATTAGTGTAGTAGACATGGAGTCGTTTGTTTGATCTTCCATGAGGCGATCCAAAATTTGTTGTACAACAGAAGCTGACAATTCAGCACGATTGCGGAATAGTATCTCAAGGATATCAGAGCGCGTTGGACCAGGCAACGAGAGATGATAGCAGGCTCCTCCAATGTTGACTGCGTTTTGTAAAGCCTTAAACTCCAGCGAGAACCCATTCCCCATCATTGACTCGAAGGCTTGAGGAATCGTCAGGCTTCTTACCAAAGCAACCTCTTCGATACGTTTTCGAGGATGGCCATTTGGATAACATATGGTGGCCATATAGTCGCGCAGGGCGTTGCATCCATCCGCAGCGGATCGCAGGATGCCTGACACAGTCATAACGCCATATGGAACCCGGCTTCGCTTCTGCATTTCTTGAAACAAAACTTCGCTGTCGCGTTTGAGGTATATGGCGTCAAGAAGAGTCTCTTCCGACCATAAAGCCTCTAACTTCGATCCATAACCAGATCTGAATGCCTTATCATTCTGCCACATTGGAGCATCTAGACTTTCTCCCATGTCGAACAATAGAGAAAGTACAGATGATAACACATCATCATCCATCACTCCGTTTTCATGAGCGATGAGAGCATACCCAGCTGCTGTTAGGCCGAAGGAGCGCAGTTGACAATCGGCTTTGGCATTCTTCAATGTCTCAAGAACTTCTAGATTGCCTCTTGCTGCGGCTTCCATGAGAGGGAAAGTCTTCACAGTATATTCCCGTTTCCATTCCCGTGTCCTTTCCCGATCCAAACCCATATGCAAGTACCCTTCATTTACCGCTAGACTTGAGAAATTTGGACTTGAATTGTTATCGTCCAGAGAGACTACGAATCGAGACATCTCATTGGGGGACACACCGCATGAAATGATTTTGCGGGCAATTTTGGTGCACCC
Source organism: Pestalotiopsis fici W106-1 (assembly GCF_000516985.1). NCBI lineage: Eukaryota > Fungi > Ascomycota > Sordariomycetes > Amphisphaeriales > Sporocadaceae > Pestalotiopsis > Pestalotiopsis fici. Next base: position 489,911 of record NW_006917096.1, on the reverse strand, counting down.
AAAATATGCTGCGAAGATCAAGCAGCGTGCTCCGTGTAGCTCGACCCATTCGGGGCATCGTAATGATACTTGCATGACTTTTTCGAAAAAGTGTTTCTTGTTGAGATCAAACGACCATTCTGCTAGTGTCATCCACGATGTCTCAATAGCAAAGGATTCAGCCTGAAGGAACTCGCCGACAAGATTATGCGGAACTTGTTCCATGAGGAACAGCAACGTATCCCTTGTTTGATCAAGTCCTGCAAAGTTATTGGATAAATAATAAATTAACAGAGCCAGAATGCGCAAAGGATCAAGGCGTGCGGATATTGTGCCGGAAGAGGGCTGGGCTTGTATGTTTTCAACATCCTCAACTGCATGGCTGCGCCCTGAGACTTCATGTTGATTTGCCTCGAGCGATGAACTGCTCAATGTCCACGTATCAACATTCTGCGTGGGATTATTGCGCGAGACCGGGAGTATGCTATTGCTGTGAGGGAAAGCAGTTTTACCAGGGACTGAACGAAAAAGAAACATTAGATCTCATCGAACTTCAGAAGATTAAACATTGAGGACTCACAAAATCGATGCAGGGTACGACTGAGGGAGTTGAATGGGCCATCTTCTAAGATAGGGTGCCATAAATCCGCCAGTCGAGGATCAAGTATCGCTGCACTGAAATGAGCTGAGATGACTTTATTTGCAGCCACTGCAATATCGACAGTTGGATTGATGATCGCGGGTGTGTTGAATCTCAGAAGTTGAGTTTCCTGAAGAACATCGCTCGGGCTTCTTGACAATGCTGTTGAATCAAAGTCAATCATGTCCAGGTCCTCATTCCTTGGGACATCCAAGGTCAATCTGGACAATTGCTGAGGCACCATTCGCCGAGGCAGGCCTCGAGCGCTCAAGGCCGCCGACTGAGATGACACATCTAGCCATTTTATCTCTACACCAGGTGGCATGGGTAGGTTTGCTGCATAGTCCAGCACTTTTAGCCTCTGGGGTACCATTGACTCGATTGTGGTGGACTTACCTGGATATGAGCGGTGTTTTGTATATCTCGCAATCTCTTTCATGACTTTCCTCTTCAACATCTTCCTCCCATTGAAATACACTTCCCAATTGGTACTTCTGACGCTTCTGATATGCTGGTCGATTGCGACCCATCCTTCAGGATTGAGGTTTTTCCTCAGTCCTAGCAGATCTCGTAGTTTTGTCTCGTAGGTAGACAAACTACTGCTATTAGCCACCGCTTAATCACTGGTTGCTCTCCGGCAAAATTGTGTGACATACCTATTGCTGGGAAACCCGTGGTTGTCTTCAACTTCTGATTGAACTTCCTTCAGCGTCTTGTTCTCTTCGAGATACAGGCGACGAAATAGTGAAGCATGTTGTTGCCAGATGCATCCTGAGGCCATGATTGAAAGCCGTTCAAGTCGTACGTTGCTTTGCAAGGTTTTAGGAGACGTGTTATTTCAGGTAAATCCACTGGAAATTCTAACTTAAGGCTTGGGACTTTCTTGTTTCCTCTTTTCCCTTTTATTATCGCACGAGGCTGTGCCCAAGTTGACGCCTGCACCTGGTCCAGTATCCTTGCCTTGAGAGCCCACAACATGGAGGGTGCCATTTTCTGACAAGGGTTTGTCCAGAATCTGGCAAAATTCTCGCCTGCATTCGGGATTGGCCCAAAACTTGCTGTGTTGCTTGTGGTTACACAGCGGATGGGGCCCTATCAAGCCTATGTGCTTCGTACTTAACCTATCAATGCGCCTCGAGTCGACAGTGCCACGCTCGATTCGCCGACCGTGAAGTGACATAGCCAATTGCATTGGCCCACATGGGCAGCCTGCTTCCGCCCGCTTTGAGAGAGAGCGTCAGTACATTGACATGGTTGTGTAGGACATACGCCGACCGTTTGGCACCCCTCATACGAAGTACATGGACGCAAACTTGTCTGCGCCACAACCGAGTTACCGTCTGGTCGCTGGAGGCTAACAACCAGGCTCAACGCAGCTGATGGGTCTATTTTCTCGCTTTCAGATTTTGACCTAGGCCCTTCATTATACATCTCTGTCCTTGCATTCCTCCAAAATCTCAGTGCCAAAATCTCAGTGCCAAAATCTCAGTGCCAAAATCTCAGTGCCATATCCTAATGACTATAGATTGACTGTCGGATTCCCACCAGTATTAAAGTTGATCGCAATTCCTGCGTCAAAGTCTTCTTGTCTTGTTTTCTGGAAACACTGTTTCACTCCACTCAACAACTCAATACATCGATTTTGTAGGAAGGCTTGCAGTCATACTCAAGAATATCTATACTACTCGAGAGCAGATACCATGAAATGAGCCATCATTGTTGAAAAAGGCTGCAGTTAAAACCCTTTCAATCTAGTTAACAGTGTGCTGCACTTGTGGGATACTGTGCTGCATGCGCACTTTACACTTCTACCTATCTTTGAAACGATCCGGGATATTATCTGCACACTAGGAACTCTGAATCGTTAGAATATAGCGATACTGGGAGCGAGGAGGCGATTGACACCATGCCGCTTTCGGATGAGACCATCGTAGGACTGATCGCTTTGGTCATTGGCGTGGTTCCGATTGCTGTGTGTCTCTTCAGGTACCTCAGGAACCGGCTGTCAATGAGTATGCCCCTCCATGTACTTTACACAGCAACTTGAAACGCCTTGGTTTTCTAACAAGACCTTAACAGGGAATCGAGCACTCACCCAAGCACCTTCAATTGCCGAGGCTCATTTTCAACACTCTGCACCAGGCATCGTGAAAGACCTGGAGGCACAATATATACGGGATAATTATGTAAGCTGCCCATGACTTATCACAATTAACACTAACCTTATACTCTACCTACCTAGGTGAGGAGGGAAACTATTACAGTTCTTCGAATCGATCATTATTCAAGGATAGATACTACTTCCATGGGATGAGCATATTGATTTCGAAACAGTTCAATGCACATCTCATCAACGGCCTGTTTCTTGTTCATCAAAGAATAGATCTTGTACAATACCTTCCTTCATAGGACGCTACAGCCAAATTTCTAGGCATTTCATGACCTAATACCACAAAACAAATTGGAACCCTTTATTGGATAGTCTGAGGTAGTGAGGCTTTAAACAGGTAGAGGGGTGATTGTCCCAATTCACAGCACATCATATTCAATGGAGAAAAACAATTGACCGTGCTCATAAACCTTTATGGTCATAGATGATTACTCTTAGGATTTCATTATCGCTAATCTCATTCATCTCTTGGTACCGCAACAGCTAAACCGGGAGTCCAGGACCCCGCGGGGACATTTCGCCAGGTGTTGCCGACCATGCATGATGACAATGCATGCGGCAGTCATGCGATTGGTGACCTTGGGGTATCGAGTTTGCAGCCACACTCTGGACTATCTATCCACTGTCTTGCCATTCCTGATGTAATACCTTAGCTATTCGCTGAAGATCGCTCTAGATCTTGGACGGGTAGCGAGCCGCTCAGACATGCCGCAGATCAAATCACAAGTTCTTCCGGTATCCTTCTCTTACGCTACACCCACCAGATATGTAGTGTGCTACAGAGTCACGCTGCAGAAATCGGCTGCGGGATGATATGATGATTGCGAACCAGGAAATCTGTTCGTCTGTTTGGAGACTTGCGCCCAGCCGTCTGGTAGTCGGCGCAAGGTAGACTAGATTTTTCTTTTTCATGTCTTATCTGTACGCGGTCATAGACTTGTTCGCCACTCTTGTGCCTGTCGTATGCCGATGTGCAGCTGCTGCATGCTGACCCCTCCTTCTATCTATATACCTAGACAAGCACAACTGCTGAACTTAATAATCTTGTAAATTGCACGTTTTCTTTTGAATTCCCTCGCAATTGAGCTCAAGTTTGACGTGGGATATCAAAATGGCCGACGAGAACAAAATCGATTTGCGGCCAGTAAATGTGTCGGAGCAGCCAGTCGCAATGGACAAGACAAGCTCAGAAACGTCCAGTCTCGAGAAGCAGACGAGGACACGCCGACTCTTTTCCTCGTCGCAGCTGTTTGCCTTTAATATTGTATATCTGGGAACATGGTATTACACGGCCGGGTAAGTATCTCGGTGATCCCAAGGTCAGACGTTCTCATCAGACCCGATGGATTGTAGGAATATGTACTTTGCCCTAGCAAACGGAGGGCCGGCAGCATGGTTCTTCAGCTACATTATCGTCTCCTTTGGCGCGCTCTGCCAGACTGCCTCTTTTGCCGAGATGGCTTCCATCCAGCCGATTGCTGGTGCCCAGTATTATTGGACATATGTGAGTGACTGCATCATTCAACATGTTCTCGAGACAGTGATAATCGAAGCTGTGTACTGATGTGAATATCTTGTATAGCATTTTGCTCCCGAATCGCTCAAGCTCTTCCTCACATGGCTACAAGGGTGGACGACCTGGTTTGCCTACGTCGCCCTGCTCGCCAGCTGTCTGAATGGCAACACCATCATCTTCGAAGGCCTGATCCAACTTGCGTACGAGGACTATGTTCCCGGCGGATGGCACACGGCCGTCATTTTCATTGGCACCTTGTGGTTTTGCGCCCTTGTCAACATGTACGCTTTCCGGCTGGTGCCGTGGTTTGAGCTACTCAATGGCATCATGAATGGCTGCCTTTTTGTGATATTCATTGTCATGCTTTGGGTCATGTCGCCTCGCAACAACCCGGATGTGTTTCTCATCACGAATATATCGACTGGATGGGACAATTATTTTGTCTCGGCCAACATCGGTGCATTGTCGAACATTTTCCTGTACATTAGTGAGTGACCCTGAAGAACAATCGTTGAAGAGTCATCAGAGAATTGATATGAGTCAAGGTTTTGAAAGTATAATCCACATGGGCGAGGAAACAAAGAGTCCGAAAGTGGCGGTTCCTCGTGCCCTTTTTTGGTCAATCGCGACCAATGCCGTGCTGGGTCTGATTATGATCATTACCTTTGGTGTATGGATTTCCCCCACAACATGATAACAGGGTAATGAGCTGACCAGGTCTGCAATAGATTTGTATGCCATCGCTCGACGTCCTATTGAACGCCTCCAGTCCACTCGTCACGATCATGGTGCATGCCGTCGGAACAAAAGCCACCATCGGCCTCATATCCTGTCTAGTTCTCATGGGCATCTCGGGCAACATGGGAGTCGTCTCCTCCGTATCTCGTCTGACGTGGGCCTGGGCCAGAGACGGCGGTTTGCCGCACTATTTCGGCCACGTCGACGCGAAACAGCGCGTGCCCCTCCGTGCCATCATTCTGGCCTGTTCCATCGGCTCCGCGCTGGCGCTCCTCAACATTGGCAGCGGGACCTACATTGCTCTCGGCGCCATTGTCTCGCTGTCTTCGCTGGCGGCGTATCTGAGCTACGCCATTGTGCTGGCCTGCGTCCTCTACGCGCGCTTCGCGGGTGCGGCCATCAAGTTCGGGGAGTGGAACATGGGCCGGGTTGGTCCTCTTGTTAATTTCGTCGGGCTGTTGTATACCGTTTGGGTCATGATCTGGTTGCCATTCCCCAACAATCTGCCAGTAACCTCGGCCAATATGAATTACTGCGGCCCTGTATTTGAAGCGGTGCTGGTTGGGACCATTGGCTTGTGGTTTGTCAGGGCGAGAAAGCACTGGCAAGGGCCCAACCGGGCGATTATTAATTTTGTTTTGCGCGAATGATAGTAAGAAGAATATGCAGAGCTCTGGATATGTGCACATTTACACCTTTGCACATAAAAGGGTCAAGTTGAATATGAAATGCACCCAGTTCAGCTCCTAGCGCGAACTTTTGCGGCCCTGATGTGTTGAACCCAAGCTGCTATACAGAGCGGGGCTTTGTAGTATATTTTCTTGGCAGGCATTGTACCAGACGCAACACTCTTCATTCCCTTCAGCGCGCGCCTCTAGGTAAACGCGTAAAAAATTGAGTTCGACCTTATCCCACTCAATACTCAAAAGGCCTTGAGTGACGTCGCAAAGACGAAAAATCCGAGAAGCCGAAGCTTGCACCTCCTCGAAATCGAAGTGATAGTTGATAGGGCTCTTGAGTAAAAAGGCAACGCTCGTTCATGGCTGTGCGGCTGGAGAAATTAATTCATCCATGTATCATTCGACAATCTCTTCTTTCGAAAATTTAATAAATGGAAAGAACGTCAACATGATGAGATACGTTGAGACTTGGTAGAGATGGAGCCCGAGTGTTCTCCGAGGTGCCTGAAAGCAAGCCCCGCCAGCCCTATGATCTAGCACAACGCCGACCTTGAACCGAACCACGAAAGTCAATGTTCAGCAGCTGCTAGACTTCTTCAGCGAGCTCATTGGCAATTACCTAAGTAAATCATGTTCTGTGCACTGTCATTTGGGTAGCATCGTTTCCAGAAACGTCGAGGCTTATACTCGTCCCGAATATGGTATTGTCATGCAAGGGCAGGGATGTTGGACAGCGGGAACCTGGTCCACAGCATCCAAATGCAATGACGTCTAAGACATTGGATCAGGAATTGCAGAAAGCATTCGGCAGATCAGGAACATTAATAAGACCAAAGGCTATCCTACCAAGATGTATCATGATAATTTTGCTTCAACAGATGTGTTATCTTTTATTTCTATCTTTCCATAAACCCCAATAATCATGGCAAAGAAATCTGTAGCCATCATCGGCTCCGGCTGGGCCGGCTTTACTCTTTCACAGAAGCTGTCGCTGGCAAAATACGACGTGACCGTCATTTCACCAGTCCGCACGATTCAGTATACGCCGCTACTGGCCAGCGCGGCATGCGGTCTCTTCAACTTTCGTCTCGCCGAGGAGCCAGTCCGCCGCAAACACCGGACAGATCTGAAGTACTTCAAGGCCATTGCGGAAGCCATTGACTTTGAAAAGCGGACGATCAGCTGTAAATCGACAGCCGTGACGGGGGACAGCGAGGATGGCAAAACATTCAACGTGAACTATGACAAGCTGATCATCGCGCCCGGCTGCGACATTCAGACTTTTGGCACGCCGGGGGCCGACAAACACGCCCTCTTTCTGCGCACGACCAACGACGCGCGGCTCATCCAGCAGCGCATCCTCGAGATCCTCGACAAGGCCTCGCTGCCGGGCATCAGCGACGAGGAGCAGCGGGGCCTCTTGAGCATCCGCATCGTGGGCGGCGGCGCCATTGGCATGGAGGCCGCGGCCGAGATCTACGACCTCTGGAGCGAGGACATGCGGTTCCTCTTCCCGCACCTCGACGGCAAGCTGACCATCACCATCCACGACGTGGCGCCGCAGATTCTGTCCACGTTTGACTCCAAGCTTAGCGAGTACGCCACCAAGTCGTTGCAAGGCCGGCATATCGAGCTCAAGACGAGCTCGCACATTCAGAATGTCGAGTCCGACGCCATTTTTACCAAGGAGGATGGCAGGCTGCCTTATGGAGTCCTGCTGTGGGCTACTGGCAACAAGGCGTGTTCCTTGGTGGAGAAACTTAATGTCAAAAAGCCAGAGAAGGGGCTGCCCAGGATCATTACGGACAAGTACCTGCGTGTTCTGCACCCGGATGGCAGCCCAATGGAGGATGTGTATGCGCTAGGTGATGCGGCAGACATTGAGGGAGAATCTCTGCCAACGCTTGCCGAGGTGGCGCTGCAGAAGGGAGAGTACTTGTCAAAAACCCTGAATCAGGACGACACTGGATCGATCAAGCCTTTCGAGTATCAACAGCGTGCTCTGTTGGCTTACCTGGGTCAGCACGACGGAGTCATTGGTGGCAAGGAAGACTGGAGCGGTCCCGCAGCGTGGATCGCCTGGAGATCTGGCAGTTTGGGATGGACTCGTAGCTGGAGGAGGAGACTAATGATCATGATAAGTTGGTTGTTTGTATGGATTGGTGGGCGAGATATTGCACGACCTTGAACGGAGTCAGGAGGATGCAAATCATGTAGGTCGGCGGTAGTTTCAAGACGGCACACTTCAGTATTCATATGTATATATTAGTTGACAATGTCGAACACATTAGGTACCTTGTTAAATGGTTTTGGTATTGCCGCGAGATACAAGTGCGAACTGAATAACTGTAACCCGCCGTCCGGCTTTGAATGACACCCCGCTCTTATTGGCATTGAAAGGGGAGTTCCAAACTGAAGGGGCAATCCCAAAGATAAGAAACGCAAGATCTAGCTCGAATCAAGTGCTCCGCCCGATTGAAAGACAGCGTGTTCATCATCTGAATGGTGTCATGCCTTGAACAATTGGGAATTATATGACCATAGTCACTAGGTTCTGACTATTACACCCCTCTATACTATACATAAATCTGACTCATCAGACTATCAAGAGCCGAGAGATCAGATCACTCGATAAGAATTCGATGTATACCACTCACTCATGGATCAAATAGCTATTGTCACCTGAACAGCTCGTCATCATGCACATTTAGGGACAGCATAGGAATGAATCGTGATACGATAGGTCTATTGTGTCTAGTATGATTTTCAGGGTATAGTATGGCATGCTAAGAAACTTAAAATAATCATGAATTTTTGAAAATTGGTTTTATATACAACGGAGTCGTCTCCCTACTTCACCACTATTGCTCGCAGCTCATACTTATCTACAAGAAAGCGACGGCGGCAATAGCAGCGATGACGAGAGCAACAATGTTGGAGAGGCCGCTAGAGACCAGACCAGACGAGCCAGCGGTGACAATGGTCTGCTGGGTGGTGGAGTTTCCAGAAGAGGGAACCTTGACACCAGTGGTCGCCGTGGCGGCGGCAGTAGAGGCGGAAGAAGAGGCGGTGGTGGCCTTGACGGGCACAACGCTGTACGCGCGGGTCATGGTGACCACGGCCGGGGCAGTGGACTCGGCAACCTCAATCGAGGTCGAGTTCAGTGCGTAAGGGGTGGGCACGCTGCTCGAGGAGGGAACCTCCTGGATCACGTAGGCGCTCGTGGTGGGAACGGCGCTGCTGCTGCTGCTGCTCTTGACAACGACACTGCTGGAGGGCACTGCCGAGGAGGACTTGGCGGTAGAGCTCGTGGCAGGGGCAGTAATGGTAACGGTAACAGCACTGGGTGTGACGGTCTGGGTGACGGTGCTGATAACGCAGGCAGCCGTCGAGTTCGAGACCGAGAGGGAGCTAAAGGCGGCGCTCGTGACAGTGCTCGTGGACTTGGCAGCCGTGACGGTCTTGGTGGTGGTACCAATGATGGAGGTGGTTCTAGTCGTGACCATGGAGTTGCCGGTGGCGGTAGCCTCGGCCTCAGTCACGGGGCAGACGGTAGTCGAAACCACGAGCACCTCGGTGGTGGCCGTGGTCAAGGCAGCGCTGGGGTTGCAGCTAGAGGCCGACGAGGGGCACACAGTCACGGACGAGGTTCTGGTGCTCAAGATCGAAGAAGTGGTGTAAGCAACCGCGGTAGTGCTTGCCGATCCAGTGATGGAGGCAGAGCCGGAAGCGGAGGCAGAAGCTGAAGCAGAAGCAGAAGCCTCGGAGGCAGTAACAGGGCAGATAGTGGTAGCAACAACAACAACTTCAGTAGTCTTTGAGGTCGAGGCGGCAGTCGGGTGGCAGCTGGAGGCAGAAGAAGGGCAGACGGTAACGTCCGAAGTTCTGGTGCTGACAATCAAGGAAGTGCTGTAAGACGTGGCAGCCGAGGTGACGGCCGAAGTCTCGACTGAGGCACTGCTTGAAGCCTTGACAGAGCTCGAAGAGGCCTTTGCAGAAGTGCTCTCGGTCACCTTGACGGAGCTTGAAGAGGCCTTTGCAGAGGTGCTCTCATAGACCTGGACGGAGGTGCTGGCCGGCGAGCTGGCCGAGACAGTGGCAGAAGCCTTGGAGGCAGAGGCAGAGGCCTCGGAAGCAGTAACGGGGCAGACAGTGGTAGCGACCACAATCACCTCGGTCGTCTTCGAGGTCGAAGCAGCCGTCGGGTGGCAGCTCGAGGCCGACGATGGGCAGACAGTGACATCTGAAGTCTTGGTGCTGAAAATAGTCGAGGTGGTGTAAGCAGAGTCGCTTGACGCGGTGGCGGTGGCCTCGGAGGCAGTGACCGGGCAGACTGTGGTCGCAACAACGACAACCTCAGTGGTCAGGTAAGTCGACGCCGCAGTTGGGTGGCAGCTGGCGGCCGAAGAAGGACATCCAGTCACGGCCGAAGTTCTCGTGCTCAGGACGAGAGAAGTGGTCAATGCAGCAACGGCCTCAGTAACGTCGGAGAGCGCAGCGCTCAGGACCGGGACGACATCAGGGAGGCCGACCGAGGTAGTTGGGACCGCGACAACCGACGACTGAGAGGTCTGGGTGTGCGGGCTTGAACTGTTGCCAAAGGCATATGACTGAGGAGCAGACAGGACGGAGCTGCTGGACGAAGCTGGCTGAGCCTGAATGGCGGCGGATACGGGTCCGAGGGCCGCAGCCCAGGACATGAGTGATAGACCTTGAGTTCTCATAATGATCGACTTTTTTGGGAGATTTGTTTTTGACTGGCAATATACAAGGAACGATTATAAAAGGATTGTTAGCATGCGCGTTTTTTTTTTAATATAAAGAGTGACTGTATGTTGTAATTAAAACAACATATAAAAGAATGGACAGCAAGTTGCAAGTATACGGCAACGAGCAAAGACAGATGCCAAGAAGAGGTCGACTGTAAAGAGACGTTACGAGGCAGTGGGCGGGCTGCCCTCGCTTTTGTATATTCTCATATTCGACAAGGATCATCACGAATCCTCTCGAGGGCCGGCGTCAAGGCCGTTCCTTGGGCCAATTCCGGCGTAGGCGCAAATGCCTAGGAGGGGACAGGCGGGCAGTGTCCGTGTGACTTAGCTTGTAGCCAGGATATGAATATGTTCATTATTCCAGTGAGAGTCCATCGCATCCGAATTTTGGTGGAGAAAGGGGCGGTAGACTAGCAATTGTGCCCCCTCGATCTCCATGGTGTTCCCTGTGATGAGAAGTGCTCCCGAGCCCATTATCATCATGCTCGTTATTACCCACCCACCTGCCGGATCCAGTTTCAACGGCTGGTTCGCAGCGTGGCCTGCGTCGGCAATAAATAAGTATTAGTATGCAGACAAGTCTCTGGCTCGCTTATTATCCAATATATCAACCCCTCAAATGAATGAAAAAAACGCGATCGCGCACAATGGCAAATGTTCTTTTTCCTTTCCATCTCACCGACCTGAACGGTGATCCGTCGATAGTCTGCCGAGCCAGATAGCCTCACTGAAAGTTATGAGTAGCTGCCGATCTCCAAAGGTTTGAAACCCTCTCCAATCTTACAGGAGCATCGTACGTAGGCCTTCTACCAGACTAGGCAGTTGGTGGAGCATTGGGATGGGTCGTTAATTTGAGCAGGGCAAAGAAGACGAGAGCGCTATAGCCAACAGCGGGCGCCTACCTAGCGGGCTTGACAGCGCGCCAACCCGGGTCCGTCTGGGGTGTCGTATTTGCTCTTTTGTTCTTTGTGGACCGAGACGCAGTTCTGATGGTGTAAATTAAATTCCCAAGATTGATTGCAGTGGATGTAATTCCTGGTCGATCAATTCAAAATCCCGCTATTTTTGGGACGATTAAAGAAACACAATGTGTGAGTCGACCATTTATGCACAATTTTTTTTCTCCGATAATGGAGTGGTTGGCTAAAATATCCCGAAGCCACTCGTCAACCATTATAGATACAGTAAGCTCTCAGCGGTTGCGAATCAAGATAAGCAGAAAGTATATTAGTAGCATATCACTGCTCACTCTAGAAACGGAACTCGCTCATCAAGCTGTTATGTGACTTGCAAAGTCGAGTCTTGTGACCTGTCAAGCCTTGAGAATGACTAGCCATTTGATGATACAGCTTGTTATCTGTTCTATGGCTTTTGCTCAAGAACAAGAACTGAAAGTAAGGCACAAAGATTGTAGTGCCAAGTCGGCAATGTTGTGACTAATTATCTACTGGCTGTCTGATGCATGAGCTCAGTGAAACCACATATACTGAACATGCAGGTGTTTTTCACCTCTTATATAATGTCAGACGCTCCGTTCTTGCCTAGTCATGTCCATGATCAGAAAGACAACAGGCTCCCTTCCTCCATTTCTCTGTGATGCCGGTTCAAAAGGCGGCAATCCATAGTTGTACAAAAAGCCCGCCGTCCAGGCTCGATTTCCCTAAACGCCAGCCGATGCTTATGCAAAGAAAAATTGGTATCTTTATGCTGTGTGCCGCCCACTATCAATCTTACACCATAAACGACTCTCCGCAACCGCATTCCTCCTCTGTTCACCATGTTAGTTCCATTGATAATTCATGACGACTAAGGTTGCAACTCACTGATGTTGGGATTCTTGAATGTGAATCTCTGACTGAGCTTGTCCTCAATCCAGTCCATCTCGCTTCCAATAATACTAAAGAGTGCCTTGCTGTCAATCAAGACCTTGACGCCATCTTGCTCGACGGTTTCGTCAAATGGGCCAGCCTTATCCACCCAGTCCAGGTGATAGGCCAGGCCACTGCATCCTCTGTTCCGAACTCCGATCTTGATCATCTTGGGTTCGGGTCCTTCCAACATCTCACGTAGATGCTCAACAGCTGACGGCGTGAGCTTCATGGCTGCCTTGCGCGGTCTGAGCTTGCGCTTCCTCTCTGGCGCAGGCTTTGGCTTCTGGGTCTCCTGCTCCGGTAGTGACGAGCTGGTTGCGGTCTGTGGCGAGGGTTCCTTGGGACCCGAGGGGGTCACGGCAGGCTGCGGCGGCCTTGTCTCGTGGACTTGTGGTATCGGGCTTGCTATCGAGCTCTCTGGCAAGTTGCTGCGAGGTCCAGTGGGCTTCGCAAGAGGATAGGGCTGATACGAAGGTGTGGACGAAATTTTCTCCGAGGAAGCAGTCCAGTATTTGGACTGTGAAAACTGCCGCAAGAGGTGCTGGCAAGGCCTCGACGATCGCGAAGTCGGCAGCGCGAGGCGGCTGAGGAGCAGCGAAGGCGCTGCCTTGTCTAGCACCAACCGAGGCGCATTCATGGTTGGCGAATCTGGTGGGTGGGTGGGTGCGAAAGTCTATCGAAAAGGCTGTGGCGGATTTGCTATGAGCGCATTTGAGAAAACGCGGCACGAATGTCGTCGACTATGAGGGACTCGAGGTTGTGCAAGTTGCGAATGGTACAAACACTGATTGTGTTGCAGACAAAAGTGAGTGGCGGCTGATTGAAGAAAGCAGACGAATATGTGGTGCAGTTTTGATCATTCGATGTTTGCTTTGAAAGCAACCAACAGCACCAACCAGAGGTCCCTTAACCGATGACATAGACTGGCGGCGGAGAGACCCGGCTAAGCAGCTTGGAGCCAACCACGGCTCTTCTTTTGTCAGCGGGGACTGCCAGTGTGACCTGGCCCTTTTTCGCAGTTTCCGTAGCTTGTGGTGAAAGCCCGTGATCGGGAGGACGGCTTATTATTGATCCAGGCCCAGTTCTTATCTTAGGTAAGTCGGGTGAAAGCTGGAGGTTTCCAGAGCCTAGAGAGAATCCCCGCCGTCCGTCTGGGCACTGTTGGAAACTGCCCCACCTCTAATTCGAGACCCTGCAGTTGAGCCTTGGAACTCTAGTGCTTGCGTGGCTGAAGCAGCGACGCCGTGTGTCGGCCCATAGCAGCAGCCGATTGCACTGAACTTAGTGGGAAACCAGTGCCTATCTTGACTAAATCGGCGCCCGTTCCAGCGCTGTGGAGGCTGAAGCAGCCAAAAAGTTAACGGCTGCGTAGAGGACAGTTTGGCAGAGCTGCTAGGAATATTGTCAGAGCTGGTGTTGCAGAAGCTTGCATTCTGTTTCGACGATTGCTCTCAGGGTGCTTTTCTTTTTTTTCGCCTGACTCTTTCTCTCTTTTCCCTTATCGCGAGCGGGTTGAAAACCATAAATTGAAGCGGCATTGCTGGGTGCTGTCTTGTCGCTTTTCCCTCCCTCTTCGGACTTCCCTCCATGCATCGACCACAGTCAGCTGGCAGATATGGAGGCGTCTCCCCTGACCCAACAGGCGCGCCCTGAGGTCTTCCAGCAGAAGATTGTTCAGCTGTACGAAGCACTATTCAAGGTTCGAAACCTCTAGAAACCCATCGTGTACCAAAAGAACTGGCGAGACTGACTCGAGCGTTCAAGGTATGCCTCGATATGCGCTGCGCAAGCTCGGCCAAAAAGTACAGCAATCGCTGACTATACGTATGACCACCAGGACGAAGTCGACCCCGACAACGATATTGAAAAGCCCGAGGGCTTCTGGCGCGAGTTCTTCCTTCTAAGACCAGACCGATTGGCTCTTCAACGAGTATTAGGGGACTTGAGCCCAGATGACCTACTCGCCTTACATCCGCAGACCAGGCAACTATTCGCAAGAGCGGTCGCGTGCCTCAAGAAGGGAGCAGGGCCTGCAAGCCTGCATGCATTAGATGTGCGTCGCACTACCCCCCTATGATGGACCATATAAGGTTTCCTGACCCGGTACCAGACTTTGACGACATTCTTTTCTGCCGTGTTGCCTAAGAAATACACAAACCCGAGCTCAGATATCATTGCTGTGCTCGCCGGACTCGATCATGTCGACCAGATATTCACCGACTTTGTAGCCGCTCTAGACGCCATCATACGCAATGCCGACACGTGTAAGTAGACGTTCTGCCCTAGACCTGCAGGACATGGTCTAAGACATTGTGAATCTAGTGGACTTGCGCCAGAAGGCCGTTGAAGTGGTTCTAGCCATCACCTCAGGGGCTTACCAGACAAGCCTTCTAACATACTTCATCCATCGGGACCTGTTCCCTGCCATTATGAAGTTTATTCAAGACTCTGACACACCAGCACGGGTCCTGGAGCCATTCACTCTGCTTGGCTTGTTGGCCAATTACAACAAGTTTGAATTCCAGAACCCTTACCAGTTGCGTCTGAACGACTTTGTCAACGAGGCGGCAATTCAGAAAATTATTCACTGTGTTGGTCAAACGTGCCGGAATCTGCGTAATCGATATGTAGACATTCAGGAAGATCTTCCCGAAGGCTGGTCCCTGGCCTCTACACTTAGCATGTTGAAGCTCGGCTCCATCACCCCTGGTGCCAGAGCTGCGCCAAAGAAACCCGTCTATGACCCAGAAGTAGCCAAACAAATGTTCTCTGAGCTGTGAGTCTCCATCCATGTCCTCACCATCCAGCGTCACTAACAATCGACTGCAGTCCTGGTGAAGATGCGGCTGTTCTCCTGGGCACCTACGACTTTGCGCACGCCAACAAGCTTTTTTGCTTCAACTTGGTTTCACTGCCCGCCGAGAAGGGTGAAGAGCAGCCTATAGCATGCCTGGTTTCTTTGACATCATATATGCTACAGCATGCCTTTTTATCAAATCGAGCCACTAATTATGCTCACCTGAGCTTAATGGTGTTTAGACTTGTCATTGAGGATCAGCTCTTGTGCAAAAGGATTTGCGGCGAGGAAAGCAAGATTGCTGTCCGCCTGTGCCGACAACGCTCGCCCTATTTGCCTGTTGTGCGTGGTGAGCGCATCTTGGCCACGTGCGTCCTCGACACCATGGTTGACGGTATCAACCACAATCTCCGCAGGCGACTCGACGTCAGTCTGTACAATCTATGCACGGGTATCATGCTGCGCATCATATCATATCTATCGCGTTCTCGAACACGGCTCCAGTACCACTGGTCGGAACTTTTCCGGTCATTGCTTTCCCTGATTCGTTTCTTGACCTCGTATGCATCTGATCTGAAGGATCTTTCTCAGATCGAAACACTCCTAGACCTGGTGGTCAACCTATTGGCCCTGTCACTGTCGTCTGGCGAGGCGTTTCTACCTACGCCCGCCGCATATGACGACCTCTTCTACAAGATTGTCGAAAGTGGCGATGTCCTCACCAAGTTCCGCGATACGTACAGTCTTTCAAACCGGCCATCAAACTCCATTGATACCCTGATAAACGTGAGCACACACTACAAATCCATGCTAGATGCCGGTGGATCCAAGAAGAACCTCCTCACCAGCTCCGAGGTTACGGATCTAATCAAGCAGGGCTACGAAACTCTGAGCATCCAGGCCAAGGAAGGCCTCGACGGCTGGGAGAGATATCGAGAAGCGGACGAGAGAAGTCTGCTGAAGAAAATGGCGCGCGCCACTGTTGGCGATGTCAAGACTATGGTGGAGGCTTAATTAATAAATGCATTCATGTAGTGCATGCAAATCAGAGCTTCGTCATCTAGACTGTGCAATTTTACACAACTTGACCATGATGAATATACGTCTCAAATATTTGACTTTGATATAATTTCGATCCCATACGAGGGGCGCTTGTAATGGTTATGGTGTGAGAGTTGTTCTTGCTCATCTATATACGGAAATGTGTTGTCAGTGCGGCCATGAGTGGTCCCAACACGTTTCTCGTCCTTGATGACTTGAACGTAGAAGGGGTTAAAACTGAATGAGATACACCCCGTCAAAATGACTCCATGAAGCTTTTTCACACAAGAGCTCGCTGCGTTGCCTTGCAAGAATGGCCATATTAGACGTCGATATCACACAGCAGTGACAAGGGCAGAAAAATGCATCATTGCTCAATAACTCACACGAGAGTTTCCTTGGAAATAGCACGCTTTATACACATGGAGAGTAGGTGTCTATGATAGAAGATACATGACATACCACTGAATTTTATGAAATCATCTCCAGTATGGCAAAGTATGAAATTGCTTGCTCTGGGACATGTCGGAATCACCCACATACCACAACAACAGATAGATCCAATCTTTGCCTCAACCGGGACAAGCATGTTGCACCACATTTCGAGGCAAGATGGAGCGGTCAACCGCTGCGTAACACATGCAATGGACCCAAGGTGGTCGCTTAGAACATTAAAATTTCCCTGATTTCTTCTTCTTCATCCTGCTTCCAAAAATTGGGGGTCCTCTTCCAGAACAGTGACAAGGCGTGAGGTTCCAAGCTATCAAAAAACAAATCAAGGCAAGGAAACCAAAATTGGTCCGCTACTCCTTCCCAACCCGAAGTCACCTAGTTGTTGACCAGCAAGGAGGCCATGGAATCCATACAGACGCGATAAACAAAATAAGATTCAGAAGAAGCAAAAATGCAGACAGGAAATGTTTGGCAGCGGTGGATTAATATAGTCGGTGGTGGGAATGCAATGCTCGTGACGGGATTGGAGATGCATATACGAACGCAGCTACAGTTCATCGGAGTAAGTCATGATAACAAGGCCAAATAACGAGGCATCATGTCGATTCAAACGACAATGATATATTACTGAAAACGGCAGCGTGTCCAACGCGTACACCTACAAAACACCAGAGTCACGGGCTAGTTCCTGTAAATTTCCGAAAGAACAAATCTTGTTGCATTATTCTATGGACAATTGTGCGCATTGTATATTAGACGCCTTCCACTTCAGTATATCTCCTACACAGTGTACTAGCAAGACCCGTCGTGACACCTGATCTGCAAGACCACCTCGAAATTATCTAATGTGACTTTACGCGCCACACGCATTTCACCAATAGTCACACTGCTTCAAATTCCGCCCATGTAGCTCGTAGATCCATTGGTCCATCTTCAGCCCTTTGGTTTTTGCATGGGAGCCATGATTGTTCATTTGATGGAAATACGCCCTTCTCTTACATCTTGACCAACATCTCCATAGTACAACACAGCAAGCTGGCACCATTTGTAACTGTACTAGAGGAAGCCCCTGCAACCGTCGTAAAATAAAGTACGACTCATCGATGTGCATTAGTTGTTGAGAAAAGGAAAATTCGTAAGTCGCTTATGTGGATTGCTTTTGACCCGCCCCCTCAGAAATGGAATGTGAGCTCTTTGAAATATATACTTTTTCCCCGAAGGTTTATCTCGGGTGCTCATGCAAGTTTCCGGCCATATCGCGAAAGCGTAGATACGGAGTACATATCACGAGCGAATGTGCTCAGAATGAATCGGAAAGAAAATAGCCGTTTAGGCCGTGGGAAAAACGTAACCTCCAACACCGTGTCTAGAATCAGTGATGAAGATGTACGATGTGCCTTGTTATGGCAAATGGTTGATTAACAGGCGGCCAGAAAAATAACCACCCAATTCGGGGTATCTCAGAAGATCGAAGAAAAATAAAAGAGCACAGAGCTTTTCGCACCAGAGCTTTACTAGAAGTTCTGGGAAATGCCTGCGCTCTGTTGTGGGTAGTGCGAGGGGT
This sequence comes from Pestalotiopsis fici W106-1, assembly GCF_000516985.1. NCBI lineage: Eukaryota > Fungi > Ascomycota > Sordariomycetes > Amphisphaeriales > Sporocadaceae > Pestalotiopsis > Pestalotiopsis fici. The sequence goes on along the minus strand of NW_006917096.1, from coordinate 471,690 downwards.
TCTCGATTCGTGTGTTGCGTCGGGCTGGGTTGTCACGGATGATGGGCTGACCACCACCGGGTGCGCCGGTATCGTAGGGGTTGCTGCCATACTGGTCGTAGTATCCTGGACCGCCATAAGCCACGCCAGTTCCGACATCGCCAGAACCGTCCGAACGACCTGCAGCGCTGTATGAAGACGAGGCGTTAGATGGTCCACGGTGTACGTTGCCGCCGCGAGTGTCGGCGGCTGATGGGCCCATGGCACCAAGAATCTCTCCCTCTGGCGAGTGAGAGCCGTCGCTCATAAGTGGTTCTCCTGATCTCGTGTCAGATACGTTGCCATATTGAGTGCCGTCCGAATAAGCCACACCTGCTGCACCACCGGACAAGGTAGTTGATGCTTTACGTCCTGTAGATCCGGCAAGGGTAGTGGAGCCCCAGCCACGGTACCCCGAAGAGGTATCTTCCTTCATCTCATAGGCACCACCTGCGGCGCTACCAACATCTGGCAGAGTCGGGTCGGCATTCGGGTTGTAAATGTAGTCCTCAACCTCTTTCCTTCTCTCTTCCTCGGCATCCTTTCTCTGCTTTCGCTTCCTCCACAGGAAGATGGCACCGACAACCAAGAGAGCCACGGCCGCAATTGGAACTACGACGGCAACGGCGATCTTGCCTCCGCTGTCGAGTCCTCCGCTGCTGCCCGAGTTGGAGCCATTCGTAATAATACTTCCATCGGCGGCAGTTGATGTGGAACCGGCGCCTCCCGTCGTTGCAGTGTTGTCAACGGCCTTGGTCGAGGTAATCACGATTACAGTGGTACTTCCATTTGCCGATGAGGTCAGCTCTGTGGTCACGACAGTGCTCGAGGGAGTACGGCTGCTTGTCGATGTCGTGCTAGGGGCAGTAGTAGTAGTAGGAGTTGAAGTTGGCGTGGTGGTTGTGCTACTAGATGTAGTTTCCGATGTACTACTTGTTGAGGTGGTTGAGGTAGTGGTTGGCGTCGCAGACGTTGTTGGATCTGTTGTTGAAGTAGTCGATTCTATCGACGTTGTTTCACTGGTTTCTGAAGTAGACGTGTCACTGGTAGTTATGGGTGTTGTGTTTGCAGTGGTGGTTGTTGGAGTATCGGCTGGGGTGGAAGCCGCATCCGTGGCTGTGGTGGTAGGTGTGTTAGTAGACGTCTCCTCATCAGTGGTAGAAACAAGACTTGATGTTGGAGTCGCTGCCGAATCCGACGTGGTTGTCGGGTCAGCAGCAGCAGTGCCAGAGCCCGTACTGTTAACGTTTGACGAAGACATGATCAATATCTGTCTTGCGCCTTTCACTCCCGAGAAGTGCCTGCGACGAGGAGACATCTTGTTAGCCGACTTGCATAGATAATGGGCAACAATAACAGCAACGACAATGTGAAATTGAGTAAAGCAAGAATGAAGACATTGCGAATGCCGTTGTGTGCAGAGTCATTGATCATGGACAAGCGACGGCAGAGCGCAATGGCGGTTGTGAATCGACTAGTGTCAGGAACTGAGCGGCAACCATACGTCGCGATTGACCAACTGGGGCCATGACTCTGCATCACGACGAAACAGACGGGCAGCAATAGGGAAAGAGATCAGCAAAAAAAGAGTCAGTGGTTTGCGTACCTTTTTGAAAAGCCTTGGCAAGCGTCCTAGGCTTTCTCGCAGTCTTTTTGGGAGAAAAAGACTGGACGAGAGAAGCGCAACTCGAAGTGGATTGAGTTGGCGATGTGTTTCGAAGTTGACGATGTGAGACGTTGAGAAAGCGAGACAGTGGACAGAGAGTGTCGAATGGATTTTGAGGAAAAGGCAAGCCAGGCAGGAAAACGGGAAGGATCCTGCACAAAGTACGGAGTAACGTAGCCTAGAACAGGACTGGCGTCTTTTTCCTGTCTGCTTTGGATTTTTTTTGGGGGCACTTCTTGGGCTGGTCGGGGGTCTTGTGATGGGCTGGCTCGGACGGCACTATGGATGCAACCTGTGTATGCACGGCAGCACGAACTTGGCCAACCAGGGATCTGCTGGGAAGCTTTGCTGGGAGAGACCGAGGCGATTGGCCGACGGGCGCTAGTAAGCGTGGCTGAGTGTGTCCCCTCGTGTCGGATCTGGTCGGTTGTCTCGTCTCGCTGACTTGGGTGTGATGAGGAAGAGACAGAGAAGGAAAACCGACAGAACGGGCCCAAAAGAGGAAGAGAGGCGCCAAGCCAACGCTGATTGATCCAGGAGGTTGGAGGTTGTTGCCAAATTGGGGACCGTGTCTTACAGGAAAGAAAACCGTTCCCAATCCAATTCCAATTAATGGTGTGGACAAGTAAATAAAAAGCTAGAACAGTGTTGCTCTCTGGCAAAGGTGGAGGATGACGATGACGCCCGGAGTTCCCAGCTGGGATTGCAAATGAGACGGTCGCAAGCAGGGAAAAAGAGGAGAATTGACTTCAGCAGGTAGCAGCCAAAACCAGGCGGGTGTCGCCCAAAGCAAGCCCGGCGTAGGATAGGCAGGCTATGTGAATGGAGATTTTGGGACGGGGCGTCAGTGCTGCAGGTTTGGCGAGCAGCAGAAGGAGCCAATAGCCAGGCAGTGAGGGAATGAGAGCTTCCAGGGGGGGCAATGATGAGATGAGCTGCTATTCCCTGTCGCCAATCTCCGCATTGACAATCAAAGACAGCCTTTTGAGCACCTAATGTAGGTAGGTGATCCAAAGCCAAGTGCAGAACAGAGCTGGCCGCAAGTAAGGCGAAATGGCGCCCGTCGCTTACGACAAGGGGTTCAGTTCAATCTTCAGGTCAATTCAGAATTTATTTCAAGGAGTTCAGCCGTGGAGTGCAGTGCAGTGGTGCTGTGCTGTGCCTGGGCTTCGCGGCGTGCCAAGTGAATAAATGTTGTAGCCCGCTAAGCAGTAAGCCGGTAGTGGTTTCTACTTGTACCGGTATGCGAGTAATGTATTCGCCTCGGTACAAAGGTAGAGGTTTTCTCTCGACTGTGTGAGATGAATGGTGTTGATTCAGGGAAAATGGAAAATAAGGAATTTGACTGAATGAATGACTGATGGCTTTAGTTGGGTGGGTTTGCCGATGCTGACTGGTGACGATGACTTTCCACGGTTTTGGATGCAACGATTGATAGGAAATAGTAAAGAGGGAAACCTTTGGATGCGGCAAAAGCGAATCAATGAGATCCGGCAGAGCGTGCAGTGATGCAACCAAAGATTGCAGTGCCTGCCCGTTGTATTCGGGATTCCAGGAGCTCACAGCAGACGGAGGGGAAAACCAAAAACTCTCCAAAAAGACTCTTCTGGCGCCAAAAGACGAAAGGAGATATGTTGTGTAGAATGGCTTGGTTTTAGTTTCACACCAATTCCTTTTGACGTAGCCTCGAAAGCTGCTTGTTGATAATGCGCACTGCTGCTGCTGCTTGTTCTTCTCTCGAGCTTCTTTTCTGCTTCTTGGTCGACGAATCACTCCCAGATCGTTGATCTTGATCTCTCTGGTGAGAGCGGCTTTTGCTTGGGTTGCTTGGCTGCCGCGCCTGCTGGAGCTGCTAAGCAGGTAGCGTTCGGATGGGTTGGGGCCGATTAGCGGGTCTGCAGCTCTAGACTGCAGGGTAAAAGACCCCGCTAATGCCGATCCAGGAACTGATACGCGCTGCCGGGAATTGCCAGTCTACCAGTTGTCGCCTCTGCCAAGTTGGGCTGGTTGTTTGACTGTCTTTTTTCGGCGCAGCCCTTTCGTATTCGTGGAGAACTTTGCGTCAGAACCTCTTTATTTGCCGCGAATTATGACGAGCTCCGCGGTAGACTGTCGTATCGGTGGTATCGATCGTTTACTGCTCTGCAGTGAAACCTCCCACGTTCAGAATTCGATAGTCTGTATGTTGCAACTGTTTTTTTGTTGTCATGGACTGAAATGACTGATAACCGTCGGGGCTTGTGATTGCCATGCAGTGTTGAGCCCGGTGCAAAGCCAAGTTGTAAAGAAAGTTGCCGCAAGTGACAACAAGGCGCAAACTTCGTCTTGCAGCTAAGTAACCTTCTTGCTATCGCCCTCCTCTTCGATGCAACGTCGTTGATAGCTGTAAAAATGGAACAGGCTGTGCACTTGTGGGATTGGCTTAGATGATGACGCCGGTTATGATGATGGTGAGATGCAAAGTCATGGGAAGAGGCTCGCCGTCGCCCTTCTTTAGCTATTAGCTGGCTATGCTTCCCAACTTAACAGTTGACCTCTAAGATGATCGTCAACCCAAACATCCTTCCTGTCTCTGTCTCTTGCACTGACCCTTTCGAGGAGACGTTTGTTGTGCCTCCGAATACGTACAGAATTCTCGGGGAGGGTCTCAGACGTGCGAATTGGGTTTTGCGGGATCCCGATAAGAGGCCCTTGTTACTTGGACACGAAAAAGTGTTGGTGGCGTCGGCGGGGGTTGCGGATTGCCCGTTATAGGCCGTAATTTGCTTCGAATCGTTGAAAGCTTAATTCAGCCTCCCGGTATAAGCTCGTTGTTTGCTTGTGATATTTCTGGAGACCGGTACGCCCTTGATTTCTTCATGTGCCTTCAATTTTTTTTGTCTCTGTCTGTTTTCGCTCTCTTCATGAAAAAGTCTGCAAAGTGGGCGGACGGATCCTTGTGTGCAGAGCTCAATAAACTTCTCGAACCACAAAATGTCATCAAACCCACCAAGACACTCAGGTCAGACCCAGATGGCTCAAAGCGCTATGTGGATTCAATCTCTGGTCTGGGTACTCATTCATTCAGGCTTTCTAGCATCCTATGATCAGGGCGCGGATTGGCGGTAACGCTGCTTGCTAGCTGGTGGGCAGGAATCGGTAACATTTGATTTGGGTTGGTTCTGGCGAGCCGCGAGGCTTACAGTACGTGAGCCATGTTGAGAAACGGAAATGCCGCTCGAGACTTGTGTGGCAGTGTCACTCTGCTGCCAGTGAAAACGCCAATTGCTGTCAGTTTGTTGTGTTTTATTGAATGTTTCTGGCGCAGAATCAATCCCGTTGTCTGTGGCAGCTTGTCTTGCCAGTTGTTGATGATGATGATGGCACCAGTCAGACCTTTTTATTACTAACCTCCCGCAAGGCAATCAAAGACTCGGCAGATCTTTCTGTTGTATCCAATCTACACAATAACAATGGCAATTACCTGTTCTCATCCCTTGTAAAATCATGCCGACTTGCCGTAGTCACCATGGTCAATGGTCATAGGCTTGGAATTTGGCCGAGTCGGATTATGCCTACCAATTTCGCCAGGTTACACTCCGGTTGTCCTGGTGGCCGGCGGAGGGTATAGTATGTTGCCCAATTCTAGACGTTCACTATACTTGCACCAAGCAGATAGAGAACCTAAAAGTCAGAGGACGCAAGCAGAACCGGGAACCTTTTTCTGCTTGTGCTGCTACTAAATCCGATGCATGCACCATGCATCTATGATCTGCACGTCTTTAATAGAGCCGATCTGCAGATGGACAGGTCAACCATGTGGCACATCTCCTAAATATGATCAGTGCCAACATTTCTGACCAGTAAATTATAATTCAAGATAAATGACTGGTCTTAAAGACGTGGCCTGACCTACAAATGGGCAGCTTGTCATCATTGCTTCCATGATCTGGATCGCAGGGCACGATGTAACACTTCTTGTATGGATGAGATCAGCTTAAGGTTGAATGGTGTGAAGAAGCCATGGTCCCCCAGGGTCTTTTTGTCGTCCACTTGCACGTTGATGACATGGCACGCGAGAAGAGAAAGAAGACCCTTCAAAAGGCCCTCTAATTAAGATGAGCTGCCAACCTTGAAAATTTGGGATAACCTTTTGCGGCTTCTGCGGTGCCGTGCCGGCTGCCCCTTTCGACGGGAACTTAATAGCACGCGTCCACCATGGGCTGGGACGACTTGCCGGTAAGCCAGCAACGTGTAGATAACACAACACTTTTTGATTGTTCTTTCTATGCTCATCAGTCTTCGTCTTCTTCAAACAAACGACGCATCGTTGCATACAAGTCAAAACTAACAGCTGACACGGCATTTTTCAACAAAGCTAGCACACCCTCAGCCCCTTCACCGATGATCGATGGGCATCGTTGTTCATCTCCGTTGCCTATAACCCCCCTTCTTAATGCTCTCCTCACTGCTACGACATGACGTGCCATTTGCTACCTTACCACGACACCATTTATTTTTTTCCAGGTCTGGATCTTTTTAGTGGAAGAACGCTGGTCAATAGCAGAGCTCCGCTATTACTCTTGTTTTTGACTGGCCTCCCCAGACAAGCAACAGAAGAAGACAATCCTTGGCAGTTGGAGAAACCTGGAGAGTAAGCATTTTCTCTCACAGGCCCTTGTCTGTTCTACTGTTATAACCCCCTCGCTCTATTATCACAATTTTTTCTCCTCATCCTCCTTCATCTCATCTGTTGATTCGGTCCGCGCCGGTGGTGCTCACACACTATGCGACGTCATCATCTCAACGAGGCGGTCGGCGGACGGACCAGTTGGCAGTCGGAGCTCTTCCTCTCCCCCTTCCAGCCCCGAGAGACGAAAAAGAAGAGCTTTCCCGGAATGGCAACTCCTCCTGACCCTGACCATGCCTGTTCCCGTTTCCGGGGAATTTGTTTTGATCGTAGCTTTCCGGTTGATTGTTTGGGGCACATGAGAAGAACCTTTCTTTTCCCCCCTACCCAGGTTGCCACGGCTGCCCGATGGAAAGTTATCCATCGATCGGGACGAGGAAAACCATATGCGATCATCTCGTAGGCTTTAATGCATTGACACCAAGTCAAGTGATGAGAATAGCCCCGGCCAAGTGGATCGTGGCCTTCTCATATACACACAGTTGACACTACTACATATGCACTTATAATGTGAAATCTTGCTTGATTGATTGAGATAGTCCCTCAATCCAGAGTACCAAGTCCAAGAGAACATGAGCCTTTGGATTACAATCAAAACAAGAGACACATAGTATCGAAGCCGAAACGGCAATGTATATGTTCTGAAAGAATTTTATAGTTATCAACCTCTCTCGCTCGTCTGAAGAGTCGTCTTTGCAAGATTCATTGACGGCGCAAAAATCATGTGGCACCGTTTCCGACCCATCCGCTCTATCTATATACATGTAACAAAAGCTGCTGTAATTGCCCGCCATGCAAAGATACTTGATCCGTCATGTTGACCCATGAGATACTCCGGCCAAAGAAGAAAAAAGAGAATTATCAATACGGGAAGATGGCTAATAAGTGTTCCGATTGAGCCTCAACGCCGGTGGAAATGCAAGGCCAAAGAGACAAGTGGTTTCAATGGGGGTTGTCTAGTCGCGCATTCCCCATTTCGGCTTGAGCTGGCCTCCAGAGAGTGCTTGAGTGAAGACCTGGTCCTCAGGCAGACGACTCACACGTCCAGCACCGTTACGGAGGGCATTGTTTGTTCTGGCAGAGATACCACTGCCCATGCTGCGTACGCTGCCAGCATCGCTCATGTTCTCGGGATCCTTGAACTTGCGAGGAGGTGCAAAGTCAAGGGCAGTAAATGTGCCAGACTTGCGCATGGCGTGACTATTCAATCATTAGCACACATTGTGTTACTGACAAGAAAAAATGGTGTCAACTTACGGGCTGGGCAAAGCCGGAATGTCGTCAAACGAGCTCACCAGGGGCGAGGAAACGGGCACGCCGAGGTGGTAAGGACGGCGCTCTCCCATGGGGCTTTGGGAGCGACCGGTGGCTTGGTCCTTGTATGTGGGCGGAGGTGCAAAGTCAAGAGGATTCATGATCATGAAGCTTTCGTCCTTGAGCATGGCCGGAGTGGGAAGAGTTGTCAATGCTGCCGGCGGAGGCATGGGCTTCCTGGGTCCGGGCGATCGACCACCCATGCGTGCCGAGGCAGAGGAACCTGGCCGCGGGCTCATAGGGGGCAGGTGACGGCCAGACATGACGGAGCCGGCACGGGGGCGCGGTCCTGGGCCACCTGGTCCCATACCCCGAGGTGGGCCTCGTCCGCTAGGTCCGGGCATCGGTCTCCTGTTGCTCGGAGGCGGTGTCATGGCACGTCGAGTGACTGGCTCAGCATAGGGCATGACGAAGGCATTGGATTCAGGGTCGAAGTAGGCTGCGTCTCCAAGGTAACCTGCGTCTTGCGACTGGTCGTAGTACTGAGCTGCGTGGGGCTGGGGCATGGGAGGTCTTGGTGCGCTGCCGTCCTCAAAGTACTCCTTGTAGAAGGATCGAATACGGTTGGCTCTGAATTCGGGATCTTCCGACTCGAGATAGTCACTTGGAGGCAAGGGGCGGAATCCGACTGAAAGACGGTTGCTCTTGTTTCCAGGAACTGCGAGACCGGCGGACTGAGGTTGCGGCTGCACAGGAGCAGGGGCCGTCACCTGTTGCTCTTTGACGTGATCATCTTCAGCATCATGGTCTTCAACAATGTTGACATAGTCCGAGTACTCAGAAGGAACATCAGAGACCACCCTAGCAGGCTTACCCGGACGAAGGCTGGCAGGTGTCTCGTCTACCACTTCGGCCGACTGTGGCGCCATAATACCCAGGCCAAGCTCAGAGTCTCGGTTACCTGCAATGACGGGCTTTTCGGGCTTGATCGACTCATACGATTCAGGGCGAGCTTTTTGGGCAAAGTCATGGTGTTGCTCCTCAGGTTCGTGAACAAGCGGCATGGCAGGCATATCGACGTGCTCTCCTCCGACGTGAGGCGGAGTGGTCACCTCTTCGGTGAAACGGAACTCGGCCTTGGCCTCTTCGGCATGGTGAGGGGTGGGGACTTCATGAACTTCCGGTACCATCGATTCCTTGATAGGAGCAGGGACGCGAGGCTGGTGTGCGGTCGGCAGGGAGTTCTGGCGCGGGGGCAAGCCACGCATCGACTGGGCTCTGGGCGAGTCGAGGCCACTCTGGCTGGTGATGACAGAGGCCCGACGATCGCCACCCTTGGGGAAAGATCGCAAAGAAGCACCATCGCTGATGAAAGAATCGACATGGCGGTAAGGGTCCTCGCTCTGATGCAAAGTCTTTGCCAGAGAGTTGAAAGATTCCCGAGATTGTTGCATAGCCGGGGGAAGCAGGTAGGGGCTGGACAAGTTCATGTCCATCGACATGCCTTTCGTGTGACCGCTTTCCTTCTCTCCACCAAACAACTTGCTCTTTCTCTTGCCATTCTTGCCGGGAATACCGTCGCCCATACCAAAATCCATGGATTTGTACCGCTCGTCATGATCCTCCTGCTTTTGTAGCTTCTTGGTTCGCCGATGAAGATAGATCAGCACAAAGAAGGCCAGAATCAGCGGTATCCTTGAGACAAGATTAGCACAACACAAACAGCACTAGGGCAATTTCCTTACACTACGGCTAGGGTGATGGGAACAGTCAGTGATGAACCGGACATGGGCTTCTCGCAAGCCGATGAGGTGTCGCCATCCGCGCAATCTGCCCTCCGGAAGAGACGTGACGCAATATTGTCTGATGCCAAAGATCTTTCCACCACACTGGGGCTCTCGAGCGTGCTGGGAGCTCTTTCGACCGGCCTCGAAGCAATTCTCGCACCGAGTTCACGGCGGTGATGGTGGCGGTGGCCATGCAAGTGTCCGTCCATGATTGCAATGTATTCCTCAGATATTCAAGCCAGGTTGGATATGGTTGGTAATATGCTGCAATGTTGGATGATATTACGGAAGATGATTACAATGAAGCTGTAGTAAACGATTGTTCTAGTCGTGACGGGTTGTCTTGATTATCGCCATGAAACTTTTAGAGAACCGACGTGCTCCGTATTAACGTATCCGGGATTGTCAAGTAATCGGTATTCGGTGCTGGATAGTAGTATGTACGGTATTTTCGAGAGGTACCAAAATTATTTCTCGTCGACAAAAATAACAACACGGTAATGACGGTAATGAGTGACGTTGGGCACGAAGAAAAAAATGAATGACTGATAGTTGGTTGCTGTGAAAGAATGGCACGCCTGCTAGAGCAAGCTGGAATCAGACAACCGTTTATCCAAGGACGCCCGGGAGTTGAAGATTGCGGCGGTCGAGGAGTAGAATAAGGAGAGGAAAGACGAAAGAAAGCCGTCCGAACAGATGAAAGCCCACTAAGCGTAGGTGGAGATGCTGCTCAAGTCCAGGGTGGATTTGGATGGTAGGACGTATGGATACCAGTCCCACGTACCGCACCGCTCTAGATTGTACTGGGGTCGCGAATTGAAATTGTTTTTGGCGGAAATGAAGTAGGGGGGTGGGGAGGGCTTCGCAACCATGGTATGAGATACAGGGAATGGCTCGAGGCCGTGGGCTCTCTTCGAGCGACGATTGAATTCCTCACATTGCAATTCGTCTTGTAGTGGCACATTAATATCCATCTATATATTGGCTTTGGTATGATGTACCAAAGAATCCCACTCGATTCTCCCTTTCAAACTTGACCTCTCGAGTAGCTCAATTGAACAAGGCCAACTTGAGAGGAATCTTGTGCGCGCTGTTGGAGATCAGCATCGATTCCTACAGTTCAGTCGGGGATGACCGTCCTCTTCTGGGGGAGGAGTTCGGCCCTCCTAAGGGAGGAGTATCACAGAAGAGCGGCGCCAGGGGCTCAATGCAGGAACAGGAGAACCGACATGGATCTCATCGGGCGCTAATCTTGTTTGTCGCTAAAAGCCAAGCCGGTCGTTGGCCTTAACCCCCGTCAGTCCCGCCAATGATTGCTGTCGACCTGTTTCCAAAAGAAGAGACGCCCCTGGCGATGGTGGCCAGTGGCAGGCCATTGAGCACTGGCGAACAGACGGCGCGGCCCCTCTTTCAGATGAAAAATGTCACTTCCCTCATAAGAGAGGGTGGGACGGTACTTTGCGATGTTTTCCTCCCGAGATGAAAATAAGCGATCCTTTCCCCTTCATCGCAGAACGGCTCAAGGGGCAAACCCAGACAAGCCCACGCTGATGAAGCTTGTCAAAGAGAGGCATGGCTATTTTGCAAACCACGACGGCGGCCCTTTGTCTGCTCGGTTGAGGCGTAGTTAGGTAGCCTGGAATCTGGATCTCGGCGGGCCGTCATTGATAGTAGGTCGCGATATGAGCACTTGCTCCCTACGATGCTACTACGTACTGTGCGCAGCGATGCATGGAGCAATCGCATGAACCTGACGATTTGGACTCGCTTGTCCAAATGACAATTAATTCTCGCAGAGTTCGAATAAATGACATACTATTTATCTTGTAGTCTCTCTGCATGCTAAGAATCCATGGTCCAAGGTTGGTGCTGGTGCGATTGAGGATGCCATGATGCGTCCCGTCCGCAACAACCGCAAAATGATGAATTGGCTGAATAAGAATCCTGAAATTGTGAAAGTCCATTGGTTGACAGGTCTGTGGGTGTTTATTTCTCAACTGGGTTTTCGCCTCGAAAACAGGCATATGGACTTCACAGAAACCCCGCATCATAGAAAGAAAAGAGTTGAGCTAATGAGGGTTTTCCTTTTTAAACTTGCCGTCGGGTGATGTGATCCGCAGCCCATGAGAAGACGAACATCGGATGAAATTCTGTGTAAGAAAAAGCAATACAAAACACTCTGGCGGGCGAGGTGCATTGCAGCAATACATACCTCGTGTGCTCTTGTGCGACTGAGTGGTTTTCGTGGAAAATTGCAGCAAATTTACAGAACCACGGATCTACAGGCGACTGTGCGCCCGTTGCCTCACCATCAGCGAGGGACGCGCAGCCAATGGGGAAGCACAAATGCCGCGATAACGATTGGTTGGTCCATGACTCGAGTTATGATCCGAGTGTGCAATGTTAGCTGCCATCACAGTACGTAGTACACAGCACGGTCAATGTACGCTTAACTTTCAATAGCCAGTCCCAACCGACATGGTGCTGAAATGACTGAGTGATACTTTCAAGGTTTTTCGTTCAGGTTCAAGCTCCAAATATAGCCCATCTTGACATAAGGTGCGTCTTTCGGGAAGAGTTCTAGAAGATGAGCACGCCATATTCCACAGGCACAATTTGCACAGACCAACTGTGGAAGTTGGTTTGAATTTGCTTCTGATGGGACTCACATGATGAGGCTTTTGTTTGGTAAATATCAATTCCGCATCAAAGGAAAAAGAAAAAGCAAAGACATATGACCGTCTTCGTGTTGCCACAGATGGAGGCTGCCGTTCGAGGTTGACGATCTGGTGAAATGCCATCTATTCCGCCTCGAACTGGCTCGAACCGAGCCCACATCAGGGCTTTACTTGATAAAAGTCAGCTGCGTACTCTAGAAGCCATTGTTTCTCAATCTTGGTGATATCTCGGATAAAAGTCTTCTCCCCGGTTTCCATGATCTCGTGGAAGATAACCCATTCCGCTTTTCGATTGAACATGAGAGAGCTGGGGTGAGCATGGAAAACGACTCCGCCTTCCACGTTTCGAAAGGTGCCGTCCGGCTGCATCTTGGCGGCATGAGCAAAATACCCCGTCGTGAGGCAGCGTCTTATCTGCTCGCCCTTGTCCAAAGTTGTGGTTGTGAGGTTCTCAGAGATTCCGAATCGTTCGAGATATCTCTTGAGCTGTGCACGAATGCTCACCGCGCGGCTCATTGCCTTGAAGTTCAGTTGATTCTCATAGCAGAACTTGGCTTCCTTCTTCCCCTTTGTCACAAACGTTTGATAGACATTCAACAAAGTGAGATGATCACCCTCCTCGGCGGCAAACTTGCGTCTTGCTGACTCCATCTGTTTCTTCTCCCCATCTCGCTGGATCCAGATGGAGCCGCCCAAGCTCGTCATGGCGGCGATGGTGAGAATCTCACTGAGACAGCCGAATGAAGCGGCCATTAGCAATGTTTTTGCCATCATTGGTTCGACTGCTAGCTCGGCCATCCGTATTCCCATTGGACGTGTCAACTTTGCATAGTCATCTAGCGCCCCCAGAGAGAATAGAAGCTCGGTGGCTTTGACCAAGAGCTCGGCCGGAGGAGGCGTCAAATAATCAAAACGGACAACGTTGTCGATTCCAAGAGCTTTGAGCTGCAAAACAAACGGTGCAAGATTTGTTCTTTGGATCTCTGGTATGTTCGCAGCCGGGAGCGCCTGGAAATTTTCTTCAGTGTAGAGGCGGAAGCACTTTCCGGGCTTGGTTCGACCTGCTCTTCCAGCTCGCTGAGACGCTGACGCTTGGGAGACTGGAGTCGCTGTCAAGGTTTCGATGCCTGTCCTAGGGTCATAGGTGCGAAGTTTGACGAAACCGCAGTCAACTACATAGACAATGCCGTCAATGGTGACGGAAGCTTCAGCGATATTTGTCGCAACAATGACCTTCCTGGTGTTCTGCGGCGCCTCGTCAAAGACGTACATCTGCTGTTCTGTAGTCAGTCCAGCGTAGAGTGGCAGAACCAGTATTGACTGTGTTCCAGGCTGCAAATCAGCAGCCCTCTCCGAAATTGCCGCAACTGCATTATCAATCTCGTCGCGACCAGTCAAAAAGACGAGGATGTCGCCCTCGCCTTCCTTGGTGTGGATGTCAAAGACTGTTGTTAAAGCCTTCTCGACATAGTCCTCAGTTGGCGATTCGAGGTAGAGGACATCAATCGGAAATGTCCTGCCTTCAATGCTGATGATCGAGCCTTTTTGGCCCGTACCGGTGTTTCCGACAACCTCGTCGTCATTCGCTGACGAAGAGAAGAACGCAAGGAATTCTTCAGCTTGAAGCGTGGCACTGCTGATGATGACACGCAAATCGGGCCGGCGTTTGAGAATCTTCTTGAGCAGACCTAGAAGAATGTCGGTACTGATCGACCTCTCGTGGGCCTCATCCACCATGATGACGGAATAACGGGAGAGGAGGGGATCGACCAGAGCTTCTCGAATGAGGAGGCCGTCAGTCAAGAACTTGATCTTTGTTGCGGCCGAAGTCACATCCTCGAATCGGATGGAAAAGCCGACCTCCTTGCCCAGCTCGCAGCCAACTTCTTCCGCGACCCTGATGGCGACGGTGGTAGCCGCAACCCGTCTCGGCTGGGTGATACCAACGATCTTGCCATCCTCGCACCAGCCTGCTTCGGCAAGGAATTGCGGTATCTGTGTTGTTTTACCACTTCCAGTCTGGCCAACGACGATGGTGACCTGGTTTGTTTCGACCAAGTAAAGAAGACTGTCCTTATGCTTAGCAATCGGCAGCAGCGCCGAAGGTTTATGCAGAGAAGGGATGAAGCTTGAGCCTAGTTCAAGGTCTGCAGCCATGGTTTTGGTTTGGGAGGTGGTAGATGGGGGATTGCGTACGTTGTTTGTCTCGAGATTTAAGCCACTTAGGTTTCGAGGTTGTTCACTGAAGCCGCGATTCGTGTCGTGCTTTCTTCTATTAGGGAATCACGAATGAAAATCCGCTTGGCCTATATACTATAGTATTTAATGACAGTGACTAATATCTTGTCCTGATGCCTAATCCATTTGAGTCATAACGAAGTTGTTGTGCGACTAGAATGCAGATTCTCTACCATGTTGCAGCAGTTGCATCAAACCCTCTACAAGTGTTTTTGATCGTACCGAGTCATACAGAGATACAAGGTACTCAGCTTGGCAGTTAGGCAGCTGCTTCAGCAGGTGCTACAGTGGGCTTGGTGGGAGATACGAACCTAAGCTTGATACCCGTGGACCTGTGGCTCGGCAGTGTGGCACAGCGGACTGCACAGCGATGTCACCCCTAAGAATAGATGGGAATTGATGTTCATTGCCCCTCGGTTTCCAGACGGGGCCCACTTGATCTAAGCAGCTGCCTCCTGCCCAGGTGTCGATCTACACATTCCGAGCAGCCAACTTCTTTCCTACAAAGGCAGATAGCTGCTACAACAAGCTATTGGAGTATTTGTTCTAGAAGCTGGTCGACTGACGCATATCCCAATCACACATATCTCGCCGTATCTCTGCCCAGGGAGTTGCGCAATTTAGCCAATATGGCTTCCAATGAAACGGTAAGTTTCATCGGGACGGCTTCATGCGCCATTACCCCCCCCCCAACAGCATACTGGCTTGCCGCTATTGTCGAGCTCGATTCATTCCTCCCTTTGTTCACTTCCTCTCGACTAACATCCTCCTTTTAAAAAGAATAAGCGGATGTCGACTTCCTCGCTCCGGGGTCCAGAGTCGCCAACCACTGTCAAGCCGTTCGAGATGGATGACGATGATGTTCAAGAAACTGCGCTGCTGGGAGATGACGGAGCGCACGAAACCTCTACAACTTCTGCAGCACCAGCTGCTGCTGCTACTACGAGCAATACCGCCGCGCCAGCGACAAGCGATGAAGCACCGCCTACCAAGCCTCCTAGGCCCGTTACGGAGGCTCAGAAGAACGAGCAAGTCCTGAAGGAAGCTTTCCCAAGTATCGATGCTACAGTTATCAAAGCCGTCCTTGTCGCGAGCAATGGTCGAGTTGAACCTGCTTTTAACGCCCTGTTGAGCATGAGCGATCCCGATGCTGTCAAGAACGAACCTGCGGTAGAGCCCGAAGCTCCTCCGCCGCAGCCACCTCGGCCAACTGGGCGTGCGCCCATGTCTCAGATGGAGGCCGACGAGCTCTATGCCAGACAACTGGCCGAGCACTACGATAATGCAGCCTACGAAGCGCGAACTCGCAACCGTAGCCCTGGTCAGCCGGTTCGCCGTCAGGCTACTGGACTCAAACCCAACGAAATGTACGATCGCGAACACAGCTTTGTCGACGATGATCTCCCCGTGATTCGTGAGAACTTGCGCAAGGGATTCCTTGAAACGCAGTCAAAGGTCAACACTTGGTTTACCCAGTTGAAGAAGCGTATCGACGGCGAATATGATTCCGAAGAAGATGAGTCACAGCCCAGCAGGCACACCCAACCTGGCAGCAGCCAATACGGCGCCGGGACTGCTCGGAGAAGCACGGATTATGACCGCTATGATGCAGACCCTCAGGTGCTGAGTGACGACTTTGCTGGCATAAGACTGAACCCCGATGGCAGTACGTCAGGACCATCTTCCCCTCTTTCATGTGCATGTAACTGACCGAATACCCAGCCGCACCGCAGGGACGATCCAGCAACCCGAATGTGTATAGACCCCCACCCAAGTCTGCATCCCCCAAACCCGACGGTCGTAAAGTCGCTTTTAAGGATGGTCATGAGGATATCGACGACCCATACAATGCTTCACCAAGGGTTCCACCTAAGGACACATCGTCCACGCCACCTCCCGGAGGTAAAGCCAGCAAGTGGCAGCCCATGTCTACGGTGGACCCGAGCCCCATCACCGACCATGACCCCTTCAGTCTTGGTGATAGTGAGGATGAGAAAGAGACCAAGGACAAGCCCACCAAGGACGCCAAATTGGATGATAATGAAAGACTGAAGCAAGCAACGGCAGATGCAATGGCGGACACTTTGATAGATGATACGAAGAAGACAGATCCCGCTGCCAAATAGGCATAGCGGCAGAAACTATCCGTACGAGAAGCAGTCGAGGCCAAAGCAGCTTGAAATCCCATTCGTTTGATACCATTCATTTAGATCCGCTGTTCATAATGTATATTCAAGGATCTTTGCGACCAAGTCTAATACCCTTGACGTAGTACCTGTCTCTAGCCGGCCCTTGACCATCTATCCATAGAGTTTACTCTCTCTCTGGGTAATTTTCTGTGCCGGACGAACTTGGCCAGGCATGCTTTTACGTATCAATGCGCCTGTCAACACACCATACTTTGACAAGAAATGCCTGGCTCTTCATGAGGTTCTAGCATGGCGGGATTTCGGGCTCAGACTTAATGCCAAGCGTCAAGGCCGTCAGACCGGAATCAACGCATTCCGCAACAAAAAGCCTGTCGTCTAATGAACTGCCGAATTTCTCTTGATGGTCCAGGACAAGTGTTCTGCTGATCCTAATAGATCTCAAAATAGGTATAGCTTTCCTTGTATACCTATGCAATGACCATTGTAGGAAAAGGAAATACGTCCTTGCGTTTACCAAGAGACAAATGAGGTCATCACGCGTCCTGCTCTTGGTCCCGGAGCCTGAAGTTCTGCTTTTGCGCCTCCTTGCGCAGATACTGGACGACTTGCTGAAGAGACCAACCGAGAAATTAGTGAGAACCCGAACAGCACGAGAGATAACGGGCCGGTGCTTTCTTACCGCCAGGGCCTCGGGGTTGACGCCGTTTTCAATCATGGAGATGCAGATTGATAATTGTTTACGGTCCAGCTGGCAGTTCTGGATATACATCACGCATTAGCCACTATTACACCTAGTTACAGGGGGGGCGTTAGGCAGTGTAAACGCGGCGGCGGAACGAACCAGGATTGTGGAGATCTCGTGCAGAATGTCTACGGCTTGTTGAGCGGCCTGCTGCTTCTCGCCTTGGTCTTTTGAAGTGGGAGGTGGCATGTTTGCGGTCTTTGTATCAATGGACAACCTCGAGCATGTCTGTACAAGGTACGCAGACGGGTTTCTCTGTGTGTAGTTTGTGCTGCACAGGCACGCTTTGGATGTGGGAAGCAGGAAGCGCGTGGAGGGGTGGCAGTTGGGAGGTTACCGGCCGTGCTTGTGGCTAGATTAGGCTTCAGGTGTGCTAGCATAAACATCTATCAACTGAGCATGGATTGCAACTTTTCAAAACTGTAGATTTGAATGGTTAGTCGCTCTTCTTCTAATTGCACACTCTCACGCTGATATAGAGATTTGTTATGAATCGTCATTCGTTATTTCTTGGCTCAAGTATTGCATTTGGCTACATGTCCACTTGTAGAGTATCACAAAAATCAAACAGGGTATCCTAACATTGTAACGCCAGTCATGTCTTCCACGTAGCGCCACAAAACCTAGGCCTTCATGGCCTCAACAAACAATTCTCGCATGCCCTTGAGCAGAGTACTCAGTTCTCTAGTCTCGTTGACCTTGTCCAAGACCTTGTCAATCTTCTCCCGCTCCAGCTTTGGGCGACAGTGCCTGACATCGTAGTCTCTCGAGCTCGTGCACAGCTCGAACCAGGCCTCCCTCTCCCAATCCCTCTCGTCGACATGGCTGTATACGAACTTGAGCCTATCGGTCTGGCCGGCACCCTCAATCTTGAGGCACAAGTTCGTCATCCAAAAGTCGAGCTCAGGGACGTTGAATCGCGACTGTGTCTCTAGGTAGGCGGCGTGCGCGCGCTGAGCCGCCAGCTTGGTATCGATCTCTTTTTGCGTCTCTGTGATCTGCTGCTTCAGTGTATCGCGGTGCTCCTGGGCCTTATTGCGCTGCTGGCTAAGAGCAGTGATGGCGGCCTGCATCTCCTGTGTCTCAGCCTCTTCCTTTGAAATCGTCTGCTCGTGGGTCGAGGTCTTGAGCTGGAGAATTTCAATGTCCTTCTTCTTCATGCGCTGGTCCTCTGTATTCCTCATGTGTTAGTAAACTCTACGATGCAGCCGAAGATTTCCAGCCCAGGAAAGACGTGACGAACCCTGTAGCTCTGCTATGTTCATCCGGAATTGGTTGCGCTCCTCCAGTACTCGCTTGCGCCCTTGCTCAATGAAGGCGTCAAATTTTGCCGTGAATTTTGCCATGCGATCGCGCAGTTCGTCAAAACCAAAGTTGATGTCGGGCAGTGAATCAGCCATGGATGGCGCGGTCGTGGACAGCGGGAGCTGGCCCCTCAGACTGGCCGAGAATGATGGTTCAAATGAGGACGCCATGTTGCTGTGTTAGAAGCAATGATATGTCTTGATTGTCCTCTTCAGGTGCGTTCCTTTCTCTGATGATGATGGGAATCGGCGATTGTGAATGCGCTGCAGGGTCCAAGTTGATGATGTATGTATGGTGCATGAAGGTCCACGGATACTCCGCGCTGAGATGTGCTGCGACTTTGTTTACTCGCGCTGGCCGTTGCTAGGTCCCATGGTGGGCAGTGGCGCTAAGATAAGATAAACGACCTACAACTTTTTGGCGGGGACTGACCGTTTGCAGGGCCATTCACATCACTTCGCATACAAAGTGGGAAGCAAGCTTGAGTATGGACTCGGCTCTTAAAAAACGTCGTGCACGCTTTTTCTTTTTTCTTTTTTCCCACTCTTTTAAATAATGCGAAGGGAACCGTGCAGCTTTTCGGTCTGCTGTCGCTTTTTTCCTTCTTACACTGCCGTGAAAATCGATTCACAGGCCAGCTTGGGCTGTCGACTATGAACCAGCTCAGTGAAGAAGTGACTGTGCAGACGAAATTTGAGTTGAGCCGTCTGCCGGATGGCTGACAGGCGCTACAATGAATCACTTATCGGCAACCCAGGACGTCTTGAGTACCATCCCTTGGATGTGCGACAGGCGGAAGATCAGGGTTGGCTGAGCGTACGAAAGCACGAGGCCAACGGTAAGTACACTATGAGTCTCCCCAATTTTACTCTTTTGAACATGCCGGTGACTAAGATATCTAGAACCTCAAATCAGAGAGCTGGGATCTCATCAGGAGTGGCCTGCCTCTACATTTCATACAGTACCACCGGTCATTCCGCAAGGCACTTGGCACGAGAACCGAAGGCAGAAACAATGGCTCTTGAAAAACCATCCAGAAGCTGCACTCGGAAACGACGAGCTTCGAGATATCTTGGCTGATGAAAGTCCTTCGAGCAACAGGCCCCATATGCCACCATGGGAACTGACTCAGTTTGCCATTGGCGAGATGACAGATACCATTAATGGCCAAAAGCCTGTTGGTGTACCACTCATTGCTATGGCCACAGGCTCTGCTGGAGATGTTCTGCGGTTCACCCGTCCTGCAGCAAAACAATGGCACCTCGATTCCAACGGCACGGTCGGTTCACTCCTAGAGCCGGACAAGTACCAGGAAACTCTCTGGAGCAAGGATGTAGGGACGATTCGTCGCATTCAAACTGTTGTGAATACCAAGAGATTCGAGCCGGTCCGATGGGTGGTCGTACAAAGGGAATCTGTCACATCTGTATTCCGCCCCGAATATCAACGAGTCCCCGTCGTCTCAGAGACATTCTCCGGAACCGGTCCGCAGTATCCCTCGCATATTGCCCCCAACTTACTTTTCAAAATATCGTACCGCGATACCGGTTGCAATCCTCATTGCGATGCGGCTTTCAACCCAGGAATCAAATCAAAGCGGCCTCAGCTTGCCATAATCGATGAAGGTGGCGAGTGGACAGTCTGGGATATATCAGGAACCCGCAATCGGACCTACAAGCATCCACGGACGCGTCTCAGTGTCTGTGGTAACATTCGCGCCGGTATTCATCCGCGACCATCCGTCGTGCCAACTACTCTGCCCCAGTGGCATCGAATCTTCTGGGTGGGTGGTCCGGATCCCAACTATGAAGATTATGCAGATGACGATGCATCTGCATTCCAATCAACGTCCAAATTTCCTCCTCTTGAACGTTCGTCAATTTTGCTTCTTTGCAATCAGAAATCGCTACGGTTGATGAATTTAGAGAAGAATGAGTTTTTGCCAGACGTACAATTCTTTTCCGATTCCAGCAAAGACGCGATCCTTGACGTGCAAGTAGATCCCCAGGACCGGCGATACTTCTACGTTGCCACGACCTCTCGAATTTTTGTGGTCACGGTCAACGCCTCGAATGATCCCACAAGTCAAGCCATCGCCGAAGAAGCCTCAATAATCCACTCGTTCCCGCATTTGAGGAGTAAGCTTGACAAGAAGCTGAAGCTGATGATAACCTCTGAACCTTTGTCAAAGCCGGACAGAAACGCCCTTGTCGTGCTCTACTCAGAACACAGCAATTGGCAGGACGTCTTTAGCATCAGATTCCCCAGGGAGCCGGCCGGCACAATCTCTTGTCACCACGGATACCTTGTCACTCAAGACGTTCGACCAAGCTTTCACGGCGGAGGGTTGCAGACATTTGCTTTGAGTAGGATTTCGCATTCCAACGAACAGTCAATTGCGGGTAATATCGCGCCTATGAAATCAAGCAGCAATACATGTTACTTCCAAATGTTCTCATTCAGGGCGGATCTCAGTCTGAGCTACTGCCTCGGCGTGAGCACAACGAATAAATGGGACCAGAAGACGATGACAGTCCAACGCGTGCCTGAAGTTGACTACACGGACGCTTCTGCCAAAGAATTAGGTAAAGCGACCAAACTTGACAGACTTTCGCGTCAAGACATTGAACGTCAACGGGCCGTGCGTTATCTAAGCACGCGTTTTATACTTGCCGACAGCATCGCAGTTTTTCGGTACAGAGGTGATAATAGCGTTACGGCAAAGAGAGCTGCTCGGAGAACCTGGAAACCTGCGATGGTTCGACGAATGATACAACCCGTCCACGCTGCGTTCTCTGAAATGCTGGCGAAACTCTGGGCTGAAGGCACCGAGGATGTAGAAGCACTGGATGGTTTTGGAGAAGCTCCATTTGATCCAGTCTTCATTTTGGTCCAAGAAGCCATGGAAACAAGAACTCTGGCAAGAGTCGCATTGTAAGTCAACTGGATCAATGGCTCGCGGTTTTTTCACTAAGTCTCTTGCAGATCGGATATTGTAAAGGATTTCCGCGTTCCCGAAGACTATAAGGAAGCAAGTCGGGAATGGGAGGCCGAGATTGACCAATTCCGACAAGTCGATCCGAGTTTACAGATTTCTCTGCTCGACAGACCACTGCGCTTCTTTAGCAGTGACAGAACGCTAGAAGAGCTGTTCTGCACCCTTGTGAGAATCACTCTAGGGGCTGATCCTTTGGAGCTTGCTTCAGATGACACCAACGGGCTCAATTTTATAGTACTGTGCCGAATTGCTTGCGAACTATACCTGGCTCGTACTGGCATGACGTACCTTGAACCAGACATACTAGAGCCCATCAAAAGTCAGACAGCCGATATTCGCTCATCACCCCCGCTCATGTCAGATAATACGCTCGTTGATGGCCAGGACAACTACAGCTCAGCCTTTCGGTCCTCTAGTTTTGCCCCCGGGAGCCAAGCCAGCAGTCGCGCTTCCACGCCAACTTCTATCATTGGCTCTACCGTGACTGAGACTGCTAGAACTGGTAATGAAGGGATTGGCCTGATTCGAGCTCTTACGAATTCCGGAGATGTTGGAACTCAGAGGCTACGACTTCCCACGCCCTGGGATGTAGGCGGAGACCCATCGAGTACCTTTTTCAATGTCGACAATAACACGGAGATCACGGAAGGAATGCGCAGAAGAGCCAAGCAAGAAGCTCGGGAAGCACGTAAGCGCAAACGAGCCGAGACTCTTTTCCGGTTGCAAGAAGAGCACAATCTGCTACCATCAACCCAGCCAGTCACCAGGACTGGGTTTTCCACTCAAGTCAGTCAGCCCATGACCGATTTTTCCTCGCAGCCGCGCTTCTTATCGTCCACACCGGCTGTTGCCATGTCTCAACCGACGGCTGGCGCTTTTGGTGGACGATCCATGGAGAGGCCAAAGAAGAAGCCAAAGCGCAAGGGTGGTTTCTAGTGTGTATATTTCATGGTATTATATATTGTATATAGTAGATAAATATTAGTAAATATTCATGTCTGAGGCCACATCACTTCAGAAAGCGAATTCAAGGTGCCTGCCTGTAAAGTAGAAAAAGGCACGGCGCCTGAAGTTATGACACATTGTGGCATATTCAAAATCTAGAACGGTGCACAAAGGGTCGTGCAAGAAATACTTATGTTGGTGTTGATTGCTTCGGTTGCTTGCTGAGACGCAATATT
This sequence comes from Pestalotiopsis fici W106-1, assembly GCF_000516985.1. Classification (NCBI taxonomy): domain Eukaryota; kingdom Fungi; phylum Ascomycota; class Sordariomycetes; order Amphisphaeriales; family Sporocadaceae; genus Pestalotiopsis; species Pestalotiopsis fici. Next base: position 449,004 of record NW_006917096.1, on the reverse strand, counting down.
GAACGCCTTCAGTGCGGACTACAATATTCATATAAGCATGCACTTCAGGTACACCCTCTCTAAGTCTGGTCAACAGTGAACACTGGCATAGGTCGGTTGGAAGAAATCGGCTTACAGAGATGAAGGTACATGAAAAAATGTTTGCTTATATAAGTGTTCTGTACTCTTGGTCACTGCAATTGCTTGCCCAATCTCAAAGGTTGTTTGTTGGCTGACTGAGCGTGGGCGGGATTCCCTTTGGTAACTGAAGTGTTTGTCATGTAGCTTGACCCGTCCCACATTCGGCCGGTCATAGCTACCGGGACTGCCTCCAAGCTCCAACCTGGTTGGCCACCTCTGTACCGACCGCACCTACTTATTACTCTGAACTAAAAACATACCAACCAAAGAAATAAAAAGCAGACTAGTTCAGTCATAAAAAGACATCTATCTCATACACTTCTGGAGGAGCGTTTTCTTGTTGATATCTTCGTCATTCACCTTCACACACATGAGTAAGTAGAAGAGTAGATAAACTCATCCAAGCAAAGGATAGAAAAATGTCCACCCACTGCCACGACGAACACCAGCACTCACACGGCGGCCACGATGGCCACGACCATGTGCACGACCACTCGGACGACATTACACCGGCCCTGCAGTACAGCCTCTACCAGCACATAGATTTTGACGGCATCAACACCATGAACGAGGCCGTCGATGACTCGGGCCGCGCCATTGTCAAGAAGACGTGGGCGGAGCGCACGCAGGAGCAACCTGAGCTCGAGAGCGATGCCGATGAGCAAATTATTATGAGCGTACCGTGAGTTTATTTATTTCTTTTATTCTCCATCCTTTTGTGTAGGTTTTCGTGGGGTGGAAAAGTCAAGTCTTTGAAGTAATTTCTGGAATGCATTTCATCTAGGGCAAGCCCATGACCTAGAATATAATCTCAATACTCAATACTAGGGCCTTGGTTTCTAGTTTCTACAAGTTTTCAAGGTCACTAAAACCACAAAATAAACAGATTCACAGGCCAGGTAAAGCTACACTCTATCCTCCTGCGCTCATCGCCATCAGCCTCGGCCCCTCGAACGCTCAAGGTCTTTGTGAACCGGCGGGATCTGGACTTTGAGACGGCCTCGGAGCTGGCGCCGACGCAGGAATTTGAGCTGTCACAGACCTCGGACGTGCAAGAGCTTCCGGTCCGGCGCGCCCTGTTTGGCAAAGTGCAGAGCCTGACGTTGTTCTTTGAGGACAACTTTGGCAATGATGACGACGACGACGAGGTTACTCGTCTCAGTTACCTGGGCTTCAAGGGCGAGTGGATGCAGCTTGGCCGCGCCCCCATCAACATTACCTATGAGGCTGCGCCCAACCCTAGTGATCACCGCATCAAGGGTACCAATGTCAATGCCATGGGAAGTGGCATTGGTGGAAGAGGGCCGGGAGTGTAGAGCAATGATATTCATCTGAGATTAGGGAGAGATACGGGTTCTAATGACCAAGAATGCGAGAGACTGCCGCTCGGGACACGCATTTGATGGTAGGATTTGCATTTTACTGTATTATTATCATGATGATCTCTTCCAAACGCCCATCTCGACGATCAAGTCGACGTTTGGACGCTTTGATGGAAAATACCAGACTTTTCTTTCACATGAAATCATCCTCCCAATCCGATCCGACATCCTGATTGCTAGAGGCTGCAACATTGTCTGCCGAGAAGAGATCATCATAGGCGTGGTCCTTTTGATACTTCTTCTCGGCTCTCTCCTTGGCCACGCGCTGCTCTTCCTTCTTCTGTAACCGATATTAGCACTAGTCGTATGTTTTCGATTGGTTTAAATGAAAAGGTTTGTGTTTTTTCAAGCACGAAATACATGGATATATGAAAAAGTAGAACTCACCCTAACCTGTACGGCAGCCATGTCCTTGCGCCTGCGCTCCTTTAGCATATCCTCGCGCTCCTGCATGAAATCAGGCTGCTTCTCAACCTTGGTCTTGTTGAGGCGGTTGATAATGGCGTTCTCGCGCGTGGCCACGAGGACGCGCTTGACCTTGCGGGGGTCCTTGAACGAGACCTGGCCGACGGCCATGGAGCCGTCCTTTTTCAGGTTGGACCACGGCGTGTAGATGATGGTCACATTGTCCTTTTTGTTGCCCTCGATGCTGTTGGCCTTGGTGAGCTGCGCCAGGTCCGTCACCAGCGCCTCGGGAATGGCCTCCCACGAGTCCTCTGCGTTCGGCATCCGCAGGTAGATGTGTGCCGATGAGAGCTTGTCGGCGTGGAACTGCGAAAATAAAAAGACTCATGGTAAGGATCCCGAAGAATAATGGAAGAGTATTATTATAGCAGGTTACAGTTTTTATAGGTAAAAACTGGCCAATGAAGGATTTGTTCTCATACCCTTAGAGTGACTGTTAGTCTTGCTGATCCAGAGTAGAAATAGAAGCATTGATAGAAGAAAAAGTAACGATGCTGAAAATGTTCAAACTCTTACCAAACATCTTGCTCCCAGCCATACTTGATCAGATCCTCATCTATAGAAGAAAGGTATTAGTAGCGGCTCGTCCTATACCCAGAGGCTCAACAAGGTGTTTTCCTGCGTACTCTCGAATTTGTCCTTGCCGACATAGACAAAAGCGGACGGGGAGACCACAGTCGAGGTAAAGTAGTAAACCATGTCGCCAATCACCGATCCGGATTCACTTGCAACGAAGTTTGTTCGATATGAAATATTCTTGCCAAGATGTCAATTATAAAAAAGCTGGTCTGCATGGAAGGAACTGCAGGATAATTAATTCCCAAAGATTGCATCCAATCCGCAGCCTGATAATTGGCAGCAAGACCGTCGCGGCCCGCCAGCCGAAAATCCGGCACTAGCAACTGGCAGGAAGCACTTGAGCTTGCTGACGGCCCGGCGCATTTTTTCGATATCGAACCTCAATGGAAAGCTTCAATCTACCATAGGAGAGAAGAAGAAGCAGCTCGACAGCCCCAGGTTCCACGGGCCCAATTGCGACAATTGCCTCGACGACAACCCGTTCACCAAAGCTCCGATTGAACGCGTTCATCGATTCATCTTTTGCGAACGAGTAGAAACAAAAGACCTAGTAGCAACAACCTCAGCTCCCAGCGAAGCAAATGGCGCCCAGGATGCCAGCCCGCTGGGCAGCCGCCCTCCCGACACACCTGCTGTCGCCCTGCACCACCGGCCTCATCTCGACGACGGCGGCATCCTCGAGAATCCTCATTACTCAAAGCGGCAGCGCGCTATTGCCCCGGACCGCCCGGCGAGGCGTCAAGTACGGCTGGTCGACGCGGCCAAAGCAGGACAAGCCAACGCGATTCAACCAGGTCTCGTCGGGCCTGCCGGCGCCCACGGCGGGACCCGCCGCGGCGCTGGAGCGCAAGAGAGCCACGACGCCGCTGCGCACGGGTGTGCTGGCCGTCAAAAAGGGCGTCTCGGCCATGTACGTGGCCGGCCGCCGCATCCCTTGCACCGTTCTGCAGATGGACCAGGTCGAGGTTGTCGCCAACAAGACCCGCGCCAGCAACGGCTACTGGGCCGTCCAGCTCGGCTCCGGCCTCAAGCGGCCCGGCAACGAGACTGCCCCCATGCTGGGATACTACGAGGCCAAGGGTCTGGCGCCCAAGCGCCACCTCGCCGAGTTCAAGGTCCGCGACCGCGACGGCCTGCTGCCCGTCGGTGTGCAGCTGCAGCCCGACTGGTTCAAGCTTGGACAGTTTGTCGACGCCCGGAGCAACTCGAGGGGTATGGGTTTCGCCGGTGGTATGAAGAGGCACGGTTTCGCCGGTCAGGAGGCTTCGCACGGTAACTCCAAGAACCACAGAACAATCGGTACGACGGGTCCGAGTCAGGGCGGTGGTTCCCGTGTGCACCCGGGCAAGAAGATGCCGGGTCGCATGGGTGGCGAGCGGGTAACGATGCAGAACCTCAAGGTGTTGAAGGTGGACAATGAGATGGGCGTCGTGGTAATCAAGGGTCACGTAGCCGGCCCCAAGGGCTGCCTCGTCCAGTTGTCAGACGCTATCAAGAAGGACCCTCCAGTGCAGTCTTTCATCGACAAGGTTAGAAGGATAACACTCGAGAGAAACCCGGAAGCGGAGCAAAAGTTGGAAGAGGCAAGGCTAAGGCATCTGGATCTCAAGCAGATGCGAAAGGAGGGCACTATTGCTGGTGCTGTATTGATGGGCTAATGTCCGAACTTGTACGATTTTTTTCTTAAAAAGGGCATTAAGTAAGAGCTGAGAGAACATTCGTGTTCATTTTGTACTATACAGCAGTTGTACACATATTTGATGCTATGAGATGATATGATATGGCATCAATGAAGACATTCCACGATCCCACTTCTTTCGCATTGTGCTTTTCGGTAAGCACATTCAAGACATAATCAACAGGAGCTTAGCAGCTTGATCCTGGAAAAATGATTGCAAGACTCTGGACCTCTTTGAATGGACAGTCGAGCCCTTTCTGAGCTCATGTGCACTTTTGTCCAGTCTTGCCAGCCATTCAATCCGGGCTTTCCATCGCATGGCCGGGAGATTCCCTATAATCATTTTGACTTGTCCTGGCAATCCGTTCTGTCTAGGCAAGTCAATTGTTTAGCTTGCAGTATTGTTGCCAGTACATCTGCAAATGTACCTCACACGGAGGAGTGACAAGATCCGGACGCTCACTTGAGCTCTGTTCGGAAACCGCGGCCCTTTTGTTGCATCTCCTCCTCCTCGTCTAGGAACGCGGTGCCCTCGAGGGCACGGAAAGGGTCACCGCCCTCGAGCAGGTCAATGGTCTGGCCGTCCTTGGTCTCGAGGGACCACTCGGTAGTCTCAAACATGGCCTTGGGGCCGGGACGGAAGCTGCAGAAGCGCATGACGCCTTCGTTGCGGGAGCCGCGGACGCGAAAGCTGATGTCAATGACGCCGCGCAGCTGGTTCATGGTGCCCGAGATCCAGGGGATCTGTTGGGCAAAGTAGATCTCGTCGCCCAGATACTCGCGGGCGCGTTGGCTCGTCCGCAGGGCGTACATTGTGGATGCCACTGTCGGCGACGACATCTTTTGGTAGTTGAAAATGGCCAAACTCGATATGGTCACCAGGACGGCGAAGATGGGAAAGGTGCGCGACCAGCGAAAGGAAACGGACTCGACGCCTGTGCAAGAGAAGAAGACATTGCTGTTAGTTGGTGACTTATTCATGAACGGGCTCCGCAAAGAACGATATCATTCCAAGATGTGGGCGCATACTGGGAAGTTCGCGATCCGCCCTGCGCTCCATGAGCGGGCCATCACCGGGCTTGGGTGCGCGCACCATGGTCCGACGCTGAACCGGTGTCGCAACTCTGGATTGAAGTTTTCGTAGGCCGGGCAGAGCCCTTTGCCTCAGTGTTCGAGACAACATCTTGTCCGAGATTCCTCCAGACAAGTGCTGAAAGTGTGATGCTGGAAAAGGTTCAAATTAATTGTCCGAAAACGCTTTCTAATGTCAAGATTTCGAGATCATCCCACATCAAGCCGAACCAATGGACCTGCAATCGGCGGGCCGGGGAGCTTCTGCAAGACGGAAGATCGGCGTTACAGATTCGCCGTCATTTCACAGCGTCCTTCACTCTTCTAGAAGCTCTAGGCTAGGTAGGTAGCTACCCAAGCTACCTAGTAGGTACCCAAGCAAGCTCCAACGCCTGTAACAGGCATGAAAGGTCAAGGGACCCATATTCAGTTTGTTTGATCCTCCCGCCTTGCGCAAGCCCATGGCTAAGCAAGGCTTAGCCAAAAGCGGGTTGGACAGCTGCATACGTCACTCTGTCGTTGTGTGCGACAGTGACCCTCTGCAGCGGCCCCAAAAAAAGTCTGGGGAGGATTCCAGGGTCCAGTGATAAACACATGGCGAGCTGATGTACGTACACTACTTGCATCACATGGCGGCAGAACAAACCAATCCGCATCCAGCATATCCAAAGACACTTTTTTGCCTGGACAATAAATTTGGGTTGATGTCTTGGTTCTAGGGTCGGACTCATTTGTGGAAAAGGGAAACCGTTTCAGTTGTTTACACCACCAATACATTTCAATCCCAACATTTATCTGGCCTCTTGTTTGTTTTTGTTTGGATTCGATTTCACTGTATCAAAAGCGAAGCTGGTCCAGATCAACAACACGACTTGACTTGTAGATGGCAACGACATTGCAACATTGCCGTCACCACTAACTCCTCATCGACGAAACCCAACTAAATCAACATTCCTCAACACATACCATCAACGTCACGCTCTACAAGATGGACGTTGCCTCTACCCGCTCCCGCCTGCGCCGCACGTTTGCCTACCCAACCGACGACGACGGCAGCAGCAACAGCAGCTCGGCCCTGGCGCTCGACGAGACGGAACAAGAAGACGTCATTGCCTCGCTGGCGACGCAGAACCACGCGACCAACTCGCAATTCCGACTCTTTCTCCTCGCCCTGCCCACCGTCTCGGCGGTGCCCTACCTCCTGGCCCTCGCCAACCCGGCCGCGCAGCACACGTCGCGCACCACGGCGTCCCTCGCCCTGACCAGCCTCGCCAGCACCGCCTGGCTGCTCTGGTCCCAGCTCCCCGGCGTCACGGGCATCGACGCCCTGGACCGCTGGGCCACGGGCCGACCGGGCGCCATGGATACTCTACATGGCGACCACGGCCACCACGTCTCGACCCGCCGCCGCGATCGTCGACAGAGCTTTTCGCTCACGGCCGCCGTGCCCCTGGCCGAGACGCGGTCCCCCTTGGCCATCTGGCTGCCGTACCTGAATCTCGCCCTCTGCGGTCTGCTCGTCCTCGCCGGCTTGGTGAGCAGTAGTCGAGGCGGTGGCGGCTCCTGGGGACATGTCAGCTTGGCGAATATGCCCGGCGTTGTTTACCTGGTTGTGTTGCTCGCCAAGGTGGTCATGGGTGGTGTTGACCCCGAGAAAGAGCTGAGTGGTCTCAAGTACGAGTTCAAGGGAGCATAAAGAATGTTTCGTTCTCTACCCTCATGTATACAAGCAAAACAAAAACTGGCGGATGTGGGCATGCAAGTGACAGAGCGGAAAACCGCCTGGGGATTGAGTAGGCCTTGAGAGGCCATGGGTATTGTTTACTACACCTAGATGCTGCGTGTAGCCTTTATGAGGATATGGACGACGGTTTGGAGCTTTCTTTGGACGACAATATGATACCCTTACGCAATGAACCACACTGGTTTGGACTAATATTAGCATAAATACTATGTACGGCTCTGCATTGCAGCTGTAGCCACATAATATACCGTCTACACTGTGCTGTTGAACCAGCGACTAGACCTGTCTGTAACCGCGATATCTCCGACTTGCGTAACAATTTCTTTGTAGCAGTAACGGGTCTAACCGTCTTTCCTAGGCAAATGGCCGACCAAAGCACAATCTATGGCATCCAGTCCTCCCCAACGCCCATTCATTTCGACAAGACAAAACATCTTTCTTGCGTCCGGTGTATGACACCTTGCCCCCTTTTACCATCTCGCCATGCATTGAACCAAGTGCAATAAATACATACAAAAGACTAATCTATCTACACGTCTATCGACTCGTTGAACCGCAGAACGCCATTGCCCTTTACGACACCGTCAATGCCCTGGGGCATACGTGGGAACGGATCACCAAACGGTTGCGATTCTGTTGGTGGCTCTGTCGACTTGTCAATGACCAATGCCAGACCCTGAGATTTGATTGCATCCACAAGCGCTGGAACCATGTCCTGTTAAACAGATTAGTCAGAGCTTCTATACTTATTTGCCAACAAAATGTCGAATATTGACAACAATCCAGTCCAAAGGAAAGAAACTCACCAAAAGTCTCGAACTGCAAATTAGTCCCATGAAGTTATTACTCTGCGCAATGCGGACCACTTCTTTGATACTGCTTGTCCTACGTCCGCCATTCTGAATAACCCCGTTCTGAGTTTTGGCAGGAACGTCATCTCTGCCCAAGTCGTTGCAAAGAAAGACTGGAAAGTTGGGCTGCTTCCAGTTGAGAGTGGTACACAGTGTCGAGTTGTAACTGCTGAATACCACAGATCGAACGACGTCGGGCGCCTTGATAGATTGTCTCTGTGCTCGAGCATGGTCGAATACGACACTCAAGACTGCATCCACGAATATGTTGATATCCACGGTAGGACCCAATCCAAGAACACGTTCCTCATCTTCAGAAGGGTATATGATCTGAAGGTTGACGTGCATAGTGGCGGGCAGGATGGCAAGGGCTTGCTGCAGTGGAATACCGGCGGTTGCCAAGACTCGGTGGACATCTGCAATATTTTCTTGTGGCTGAGAATGCAATTCGGCTAGATAAGCTCGTGCTGGGCTTTGCGATGTCACGGCACTGAACTGTTCCAGAGACAGGCGGGAGACGGGTATATCCACGCCGCCACAGTTGATCCGCCATTGCGGCCACAGTACAGGTACACCATCACTGGTAGACTGCACGAACAACTGAACAAAATCGCCAGAAAGACTCGATCCAGTAACAAACATACTCTGATGCGATTCCAGCTGACTTGTCGCTTTCCAGTATGTTTCAAAATCTGTAATTTCAAGTGGAACGCCCTGGAAAGGCTTGATGACTTGCGTATTGAAGGTTATCTGGCCAATGGCCCGCAGCCTGGGATCGAAAAGCGGAAGACAGCATCGTCCTGAGCTTTGCAGCAGTGCCCGAAAGGTATTTGGTAGTGCCACTGTCTTGGCAATAACCTTGGCACCATACGCTGGGAATACGTCAAAGTCGAGGGAGAAGGTGTCCAAGTCTTCGACTTGGAACGACACAAGCCGCGTATCTTCTTGGAACGGCAATATAATATTCTTTGGAATGAGGTCGGAGAGCTTTGACGATATGGTAAGTCGTGCTGCAGGGTACTTGCTATCGTGGAAGAACACAAGAGGCTGCTCCCCTTGTTCGTCGAAGCTGATCTGCACGACTGTCTTGGTATCAAGGAAGTTGTGTCCATACCTTCGGAGAGGAATGATGGGAGGGGGCAGTTCAAGAACAGGGATAGCATCGGGGTCCAGAGCATCAAGGGCCATAGGTATAGGACCAGTCCCGCTGCCCATTGGTCCCAATGAAGGAGCGGTCGCCTGCAGGCCGCGAGGACTGGTGGTTTTGCCTCTCTGGTAAGGCGTGAGAAGCTTCATGCATTCAAGATGTCCTTCCCAGGCTGCATAGTACATTGCTGGCAGGTCCTTCTCGTCTAGAATATTGGGATTGGCCCCAACAGTAAGAAGCTCTCGTAGGCAAGGCACATTACCTTCGCTGGCAGCATGCACTAGAGGTGTCCAGCCGTAAAGCTTGTCAATCTGGTCCAGATCAGCCCCAAAATCCTTGAGCAGACGAAGGAGCTGGGGTGTCTGGCCAGAGCGAGCGACAAGATGCTGTGGATAAAGCCCTTCTGCATCGGGCAAGATCTTTGCTCCATTGCGCAAAAGAAGCTCTACAATGGCGAGAGAGCCATGCTCGCAGGCCAAATTTAATGGAACGTGATCCGTCTCTGACTGCGGGTCTAGTCGCGTGGTTGCTGCCAGGAGACGCTCTACACAAGCAAGATGCCCATGAATGATTGCATGAATCAGGGGAGTGAAGTTATCATGATCAATCAGATCAACGGTCGAAACATCCGCTGCTCTAGTCAGTAATGGCTGAGAACGAAGTCAATGTATCGGACTTACCTTGCAGAAGGGCATCGAGCATGTCTAAACGGCCATGCATGCTAGCGTAATGCAACGGGACTCTACCATAGACATCGGTTCTGTTGACTGCGACGCCTTTCGAAAGACCAACTCCAAGCACAAACGTGTTTCCATAGATTGTGGCCTGGTGTAGGCAGTTCCGCTCGTTGATATCATCCTCAGATTGAACATCGACGAGCCCTGTGGCCAGCAGGACCTCCAGAGAAGCTTGCGGCGCCTCGTGAATGGCAGCCAGGAAGGTCCTTGTGATTCTCTCCATGAGTGAAGACTCCATACTTGCCGAGGAATTTGTAGCTGCCCTCATTCGTGTCAGAAGGTCCCGCAAAGATTCCAGGTTGCCAGAGATGGCCGTGTCGAGCAGCAGGGAGTCTGCGTCTCCCTCATCAGTACCCAGGAGATGTTGGCTGCTAACAGTATGTTCCTGGCGGACTTCAAAGTTGACATTATCACCTTCTGACCAGGCTCCCAACTCCTGCAAACTGGTAGTGGCCTGGTCAGACAATTCGCTGATGACTGTGGCATTAAAGAATGGCTGTACTTCCACAGCACGTGAAAGATACAACTCTTTTGTCTTAGATTTCGAAGTCTTGTCCCATTTCTTCAATATCTTGGAGAAGGCAGTTCCGTTGATCTCGACAAACTGCTGGAGCTTGTTGAGGTCGTTTGCAAATTGTTGGAAGCCTTCTTGAAGAGTTGTAAACTTGGCGGATCGTCTGGAAACACCTTGGCGCGACTGAAGCACCTTTTTCTTGTCCAACAGAGTCTTGAGCCGGATTTTGAGCTGAGCTAAGAGTCAGTTACACTACACTCTTGGTCCGGGTGAGACTATCGTTTCACGACAGACGGCTTACCTCGGCTTCCTTTTGCATGTAGAAAGCATTCACTTTTTCGAGTTCTCGTTCCTGAATTATATCAGCTCTGTTCCGCAGCACGAAGAAGGCAAAGTAAAACTTACTAATTGAAAGAAGAATTTTGCCTTGTTGGCTTGCAGGGCAGCCTGCGAGTCTATGGGCTGGTTGGGATCATTCTGCGCGCTGAGCACCGGAGTGGCAGATAGTCGCTTGATGAGCTGTTTGTCATAGCGTGAGCGATACAGACTTGGGTAAGTACGAGAGCGGGCAGCAACGGAGAGGAATCAAGCTTCTGTAATGCAATGAAACTTGCTTTTCGCCAAGGTGTTCTCCAATGCGTGGAGCTACGGCAGATTAATCGTCAACATACCTTCTTCAAAGCCTTGTAATTGACGAAGCTGGCAGCATATTCTGGTACCTCAAGCTGGCGCTTCTGTATTTGTTTTCCGAACTTCCTGCAGGAGCTGTCAGTTGATCCACTCCATTGGAGCCATAGTCATGCTTGACAGCAGGAGCGCTTTGGATGGAATCCAACTTGACTCACATGTTGCAACGTGTTAATCGGCAGCCAGCCTATGGAGGCTGGTTGCTCGAGTAATTTAGTTGGGTTCAAGAAGCAATGTGTACGTCAATGGGTGATTGGGCTGCTTCTTCTTCTTTCAAGTTATTGGATACAGAGCTGAGCAACAGGCGGTTGATCAAGCAGTATTACGTGGCTGTCTACCGATGCTTCTAGCCCTTGACGCCCAAGATATACTTTGACGAATGGTCGATATATCTGTGCGTAGAGTACTGCAGTTGAAGCACGAAAGAGAGCCAGATTGAAGCCCAAGCCACGTGGTTCCTGCTGTGGACAAAAGAGCCTTTGGGCATACAGAGAGAGTGGTTGTCCAACGGATAAACGGAATACCAAAAGCGGAATTCCCGTATCGTATCAATTGTGTCTGTCTATAGTAGTCAATATATTATAGCTTGTTGGAATGATAAATCAGAAGGGGTGTGAGGACGCTTCATTAGGAGATGAACATCCCCGTAGAAAGTGACGCTACGCCATTGAGCAGGGTGTTTTACCTTGAGGTAAGAAGACTGACTGACTAGATACTTGGTTAATGTCAGCCGCCGACCCAGAAGTATGCAAAAGCAGAATAATAAGCTAGCGTGGGTGGAAACACGAGAATGAATAAATTGAGTCGCGATTCTCCAGTCTGGCCCAAGCAAGTCCATGGTCAACTACCCAAGACGTCGAGGCAGCAATACTACCCAGACAAGGTGGCCAGCGAGAACGCTGGACAGAGGTCAGGTGTAAGAGGTGCGTGAAGACATGGGACTGACTCGAGGGACGTGCTTGCTGGCAGCGGTGTCGGACTCAATCACGACTGGTCACCAGACGTATTCCGTACCGACCACCCTGCTTTGGTGTAACCAATGGTTACAGGGAGTTGTATATAACACACACCCTGGTGGGCAGCTTGCCGACCGACGGGTTGGCTCCCAGGCCTTGCAGAAGGATGGACCGCGAGATCCCTACTTGGGCTCAGCAAGTGCAGGATGGCCGCTGCTTGCTTGCAGGCGAGTATGATAAGCAGCAGAGCGGCAGATGGCTGCTCAATGCGGTAAGAAGCGGTCCCGGGGAGAGAGAGAGAGAGAAGCACAAAAATTGACCCTGAGCTGGGTGCAGAGGTACAAGCAACAGCTTTGGAGCAATGCAAAACAAGACAGCCGGTGACTATAACGGCTCTCGTTTCTGTCTCGGTAGATGCCGCCTTGACAGGTTCAGGTACAAGCAAGGGGAGCTAGGGATTGACGTACAGAGTGGCGTTTCTGGCAGCGCGACCGAGTCTCGCTGAGCACTCTTTCTGGTCTGTTTGTGGTCGCAGAATGGTCTCAGAAGGAAGATAGATCGATCGATATGACCAGTTAATCATAAGGTTCGGGTTGAATGAGGCTCAAAGAAAGTTTTCCAAGGGAGATTTGGGAAGGGCATCCGAAAAGGTCATAGATGGTGGGGTTGGCGACTTTGGCGGTTAGGGGAGGGGCTTTCTAAACTTGACTTCCAAGGGCCGAACTTAATGGTGGGACGGGTTCTAACATGACATTGCAGGTGCTAGATACATTACTCTTTTTTTCCCTCTTCTACTTTTCTAATATTTTCGCTCACTTTCTCGTGTTGTTCGTACCTAGCTGTCGAGTTTTCACACATGACTACATATCTTATTTTTTTGGTGAGAATGATAGTAATGCAATGTCAAACTTTATAAATTACAGCTCTCATTAAACGACCGTTCCCCATTTCAATGCCGCCCGAGAAAACCATTGTCACTGACCTTTCACAGAAGACATCCAGTACCAACCAGAACATCCCTCCTCTCACATGCCATGGCCGCTAAAACGGTGTGAGAGGAGCATAGAGGGGTTCTTTTGCTGGGAACTGATGGGTATCGTTCATGGTCGATATACATACGGAATGCAATTGAGTTGGAGGCCTTTATACAGCCAATCAGCGGCCCCAACGCGACCTCGTGGCAGCTCAAGCATCATTTTTGGGCAAGGCTGACTGGAACCCCCCCTGTTCGCTCTATTTAGCTAGTAGCTATGAACTTGCATGTAGGTCATGTAGGCAAGCATCAATGATCCTCAATAGGTGAGTCCAATTACACGGAAATAGTGGGGAGATCCAATGTTGTACAGAACAGTGTGTCTGGTGTATCTGGCAGTCAATATGTAAGCACCACTCAAGGCTCGGTACCTACCTCAACTGCCTTGTACCTACCGTAGTCACATACGCAGACAAGGTACGCAGTACAAACTAAGGCATATTAAAGGAACACGGCTCTGTCAGCCGAGGTATTATACTGCAATCCATGTTCGGGTAATAAATGCTTGAAAAGCTTGTCATGGATCTCCAGCTATTCCCAATATTGAGTATATTGTCCCTATAGAGTAGTTCTGAACATCCCCTTGTATGGCATCTTGTATGTCTCTAAGGCGGCACTCTTTTACCCATTTCGTTTTTATATGAAATCTCCAGGCATGCAGATGGCATTGCAATCGAGGCCTGCTCATAACCAAGCGACCGTGAAAAGTCGCAACAAGGAGAAAGACAAAAAAAAAAAAAAAAAAAACGCCATCCCAATTCATCTCTCAATATTGCAGAAATCTTCGCTAGACTACGTAAACCCATCCAGGAAATTCAAAGGGCCGCAGTGCAGCCAAAAACAAATATATATCTCCCATGCAGTGTTGAGCTGTTCCCAAACGCCGATGCTGTGCCTGAACCATGAAACTCTTTTTGTAAACAAATTAGCCCAAACCGATATTCTTGGCCAAGCCCTCTCTATCGATGGCCGAAAAGATTGATCTCGTCCTCCTCATCCTCGGCGTCGTCTTCATCCATATCGTCTGCCGTAGAAGAGACGGAATCATCGTCCGAGTCGTATTCCTCCTCATCTTGGTCGTCGTCGTTGGATGTAATGCTCCGCGGGACCCGTCTCCATAGGCCAATCATGTCTTCTTTATCCTCCTCGTCTGAATCATCCATATCGCCGCCAGGATGATTGATCGCTGTTGGGGAAACTGATCTGGCAAACCTCTCTTGCACAGTGTAAGATCCGATCTCTGGGGGCCTGAGATTCAGATTGTCTGTGCTTAACTGCATGAGATTGGAAGAATGCCGCCTTCTCCGGGGAATATCTCGAGCAACAGAAGCTGTCGAGGACTGTAGCAGCTCTGTACTGCTGCTGACTAGTAGTGGTTCAGTCGCCTGCACATCGGGTACCGCAGCAGAAGCGGTCCCGCGCGAATCGTCTTCGCCTAGTATTTGTAGTTGTGAAGTATTGTAGGACTGACAGACAGCACACTTCAAACCAAGCCAGTGATACTTGACTGTAGTCTTTGCAGAGCAGTCGTTGCACGAGACAATAGCACGGGTGTCTTGAAACTTTTCCGGCATCGGTTGTGTCTCAATTGCAATGTCGAGTCTCCTGAACTGTGTTTCCATGTTGACTATGCTCTTGCTGCATATCGGGCATTTGTAGGCGTGTTTGATGTGCTCATCCCAGCAATCCTTATGCAACGTGTGTCCACACTTCATGTGACATATGCCGCGGGTCGTATTGAACATGTATTCGCCGCATATAGGACAGTCACAGTCCAGAAGGCGTTCGATACACTTGTGCCTATTTTCAAAGTTGATGTTGAGGCAGGCATTGCATGTCTGCAATACATTGTTAGCTTGAAAGAACCATCCAGGAAGAATCTCCGGGCCTACCTTGCAGTGGAAAAAGTCCTTTCCAAGCCCTCTTCCCACCCGACAAATGCCACAATCAGGGCAATGGTAGATGCTCCTGTCTGGGTCGTTATTCCACAACTTGCAGATCAAGCAGTAATACATGGCAGCGGTCTCCCCACAGCTCACGCAAGCTTCACCCGCCTTCTGCGCAACGCCACAATACATACAAAGCATATTTCTAGTGTCTTTTGCAATCATGGCGTGGCTTTCGATCTTGTCGTGACAGAATCTGCAAGTGTACCAGCGCCCACAGATGGAGCATTCCGATTTGACATTTCTCTTGTAATGCTCGCAACCCAAGGCACGGTACTCGGACTCCTCCTCTCCAGGTTTCAGAGGAGCAAAAGTCGGTCTTATGTCGTCTTCTGTGAGACGGAACTTCTCAGCAGGTGCTTCCTCGCCAAGTAAATGGTTCCAAATGAATGAGTCAAGCACACCCTGCGTTGGTTTCTGCTCCCATCCGACTGAGCTGGAGGGCGAAATAGGTCGGTCTTCCTCGGGTACGGCGCGCGACTTTTTGTTATAGTTCTCCATCAATATCAAATGCATCAAGCGAGCTTGGTCGGTAGGGGGTAACTGCATAGCCTGAACTTCTAGAATCCGCTTCCTTAGAGCACCCATTCCATCGTCTTCTGGCAGAGGGTCTGGCCGCTCAGCAACCGGAGGAGCAGCATCTCTCGCGCTCGACGCTTGAGCGTCTGTGCGATCACTTTCGGCGGCGGGGGCCGAGGTCATTGACACATCTGATGTATCTCGTTCTCTGGTGACAGTTTGGCCTCCAGCTGCGCTCGCGACGCCGCTTTCGGATGTCGTGGAGATTGCATTTGGTGCTACCGTCGTTGGTGGATTGTGGGAAAAGATGGATCGATCCCGTTGTAGTTCTGGCTCGACATCCTCACAGCCCAGATGAGGTATTAGCGAACTTGGGGATGCGGTGGGCGGGGATGTATTCTCGTCCCTGTCCTTGGGAAAGGAACCCTCTCCAGTCTCGGAGATTGCATCGTCGCGATTGATAGGGAGGCAGTCTTTGGATCGACAAGGAGAATCTGGTCTGTCGGTCTCGCTTCTGACGCTGGAGCGAGAAAATCGGCGGACTTGTTGTAGGGCAGGCCTGATGATATATTCCGAGACCATGTAGGACATGGCGATGGTGACGAATGTGACATCAGACGGCCAGGACTGCCGGGGTCTGGAAGGTCATGCCGTGCAAACGATTGCGTAGAAGCTGGGGAAAACGCAGGTCCAAGAGAATCGGACGCAATGAGGGTTTTGTGTGATCGGTCACACTTTCATTCAGGGATGACTCGGAAACGACGAGAGGGAATCGTGTGACTCTGTACCCATGAATCAATCGATTTGACGGAGTCGTCTGGGTCGGGGCTCTTCCAATGACATAAGATGATTTCGGCGGAGAGTTTCCACTGCGTTCAGGCGCTGGCCATTGAAGGTTCTAGCGCGGGCGGGCGGGCGGGGACGGCTCAGCTGGCACTGGTCCAGGCTGCTGGAAACCCACTGGAAGCCTTCTGCCAGCATGTGATATGCGCTGGATCCGGCTCGTTAGCCCATTGTATCCGCTGGAAACGGCCGGTCGGGTCCATCAATCGGCCGGTCAAATTTGTGTTTTGAATTCTTGACACTGGATGCCAAGAATGGGAGAAGGAACCTCAGATATCCCAGTACGAACGACGTATTCATAAATCATAATTACCCAAGAGACTTTGTCCTCTGCAACAAGCAACACTATTCATTCCGAGTTGTTAGCAGCGGTTTACTATTCATTTCTCTACATTGACAAAATGGCGGATATTCAGGTGCTGCATGCATATCGTCATCTTTACCGTCACGGCCTTCGCGCCATCCAGTTCTCCAAGCCAGCCCGCTTTGTTTTACGAGATCGCCTCAGGGCTGCATTCCGCGAAAAAGGCGCGCAGCTCGACCAGGCCGGTGTAGCAAAGACTCTGCAGTTCTTTGAAGCGGCACAAGGGTCCCGGGGTTTAGAGCACAAAGTTCTGAAAAATCTTCTATTCGTTGCGTTCCACCGTTACGAGGGTAGAGGCATGAAAACGACGACTATTGAGAATTTCAAGTGAGTCGTCTAGACTTGACTAGTCGAGCTACATTTGATCTGACATTTGCTAGGATCCGTCCTTTGAATCGAGAATTCAGAGCAACAGCTTACAAGCACTACGACATGACAATAGCTATGCTAAACAAGTCTATGGGACTTTGTTTGAGAGGATGAACAGGCTCGAGATATCACACCACCACCTTCACGTTGACAACATCATCAACAGTGAGTTATGGACAAAAAACTCAAGGGCCATATCATTGCAGGCTAGCTATCGTATTCTCAACTGTTGTGTGCTGGCTCTTTAGCATTATGAGCTCTCATGTGCCATGGCCAGCCACAAACGAAATTTGGGTCCAGACAGCCGGATCCTTCTCACCACTTCCAGGAGCTCAGGACTCATTTTGGGGGCTCGCCGTCGATGCCTCTGATTTGGATCTTGCTAAGATGTCGGGTTTGCAATGAACTTAGACATTGCCTTCACAAACTTGAGCTTGTCCAACCAAGGTTACTGTTGGTACTGCCAAATACCAACAAGAACGTACTCGAGGCGTGTCGATAGAGGTATCTGACGCGCATAGAATTTCTGAAGAAATTGCAGAGGTTGTCCAATTGATGATGGGGCGGCTCCTTCATTCCAGGAACAGGTATACACATGTGCATTCAGTGCCGGCTCCACGAGTTGCGAGACTGATCGCGTAGAAGCTGCTGACAATGGCGAGCAAGATAGCAGACTTGCCGGATTTGAATTCACTATCTTTTTTAATCTTCTTCTTTCTCATTTACAGTGGGGACAGAAGACTTGTTCACAAGTATTTCTTCGAACATCCCGCAGTAGATCGAAAAACCACCCAGTCTGAAGCTTCATCAAATGGTATTTGATGTCCACTGCGGCTCAGTTTTGAGCTGGACAAAGACTGCCAACAGACGGTGCTTTGAGGCTTGTATCGGATTCCTCGTAGATTGATGTGATGATATACGCGTCGCCTTCCATGTTACTTTGGGAAGACTATTTTGATTCTTTTTTCATGATTACATATGACAAACACCATAATGCAGGGATTCAATGGACTGACATCATCGTGCAAGCACTCTCTTTTGTTTACAAGTCATGGTTAAAGTTGTCCCAAGAAATGTGATAAGTGAACTTATCAGGCTCAAGTTATCTCTACATGTAATTGGTGGAAATGGCAAAATTATGAAGTATCGAATCCTGTATGTTAAGGCATATTGGCAGGCTATAAACTTACGGGAGGAACCACCATCCAGCTGCCCAAAGCGAGTTCGACTTGGAGACGTAAGCTCCTCAACTTTCGTAAAATGATATCAGTAGACGACTGAAGGCTCAATGGCTTGAATATAGTACAGCCGTCTCTGGCAACTCGCGAGACGTACAATACGTCCAGCGAATCCCGTGTCACATTCGGAGTCCTGGCAACTCGATTATGGCACGGATCGACAGTGAAGGATAGACTAAATACCACATATTGAATTACCCAAATTGCACGAACCGCAAGATGGTTCAGTATGCGACAATTAATGGAGAATGAGTCGGTGTTTCTCGAATGGTGCCAATCCCAAGCTTTTACGTATTCATGACTGTATACTCGTCTCATGTGGGTTACGTATGACTGTGGTTAATTTCCAAAAAAGCTCGTGGCCCAATATAGCTGTTGGATGCCTTCATTCTCTCAATGATTCCTGCAGTGCAGAGTGCTCACTTGGGTGAAGCTTCATACACGTGATTGAAATTGATTGCGAAGTCGGAAGAAATCGGTTGATTCATCTACTCATCATTCTCCTGTCTGTTGAGGAAGTCGGGATCCGTGCCGTGAGTTTCAGTCTCTGTGCAGGTAAAAAGAGGCGGCAAATCCGTGTCCCCCAGCCGCCCACCACTGGGAGATGCGCTAGGCCGGTTATAGGGAAAAGCCACTGAGAAGTGGAACGAGTGAGCTGCTGTACTACCGAAGCTTCAGCTCCATTTTTGCATGACCCCCCAGGAGGTGGATATTAGAGCAACTCCAGACGGGCCAGGGGGACAAAGAGGGAGCACCTTTTGGAGCAGCAGAGCAAGCTACTATCAGCACTTGCTAGCGACGAGTGCCAGCAACTAAACCAGAAGAGAAAAACATACGACCCCGCAATTTGGAAGCATCAACCCATCATATCACAAGACTGGCCGGTCCCAACCCAAAAAGTAAGGGAACCAAATTCACCGACCCCCCCAGGACAAACAAGAAGAGCCAAGAGAGAGAACATCTCCCTTCTTTTGATGGCAACGCCCCTGCCGAGACTCGATATCATCACAGTATAGCGACCGCGCTGATGACTCTGGTCTCCTCCCATGGGGCCACTGTCTGAAGCTGCCTGCCCCGCAATACTAGGAGGACGAACATAGGCACACGCCCTGCTTGTCCGATACAGCCAAGAGGAGGCCATGCCGGCTGCTACTGAGGCGGTCGACTTCAATCAACAAGATGTCACAAGGTTCCAGAACCGACCCGCCAGCAGCATGCCTCAATTCAGCAGTGGAAGTAGATCGACAACGACGACGGCGAGCACCTCGGCGTCGACCCAACAACACCAAAACCAACAACAGCAGCAACAACAAGACCAGGACCAACCGAGGCGCTGGATAAAGCGCTACAGGACCCAAGTTTCAGCGAGCTCGGCCAGTGTCCTGTCCACCATTACCGCCTTCCCCCTCGACAGCGTAAAGACTCGACTACAGACATACCCTTACAATGGTTTCTTGCATTGTGTTGGAAAAACGTACCAATCGGAAGGAATCCGAGGCTTCTTTCGAGGTACGCTTCCAATTGACCACCATGTACTCCACATCTTCATTATACACATGTTCTCTACATTACTCTGCATGGTGCATTTCAAGAAGCAGGAAGTGACTCGAAGCTGAATTCATTGCAATGACAGGTGTAACTGCCCCTTTGGCTAGCGTGACGCTCGTACGGACTGTCTCCTTCTCGATATACCAACGTTCCAAGTACATTTATTCGGATTGGATGGGCAAACACATGGGCTTTTGCCCCCTTGAACACGTCAACAAGAATGGCACGTATCCGAACCTGGGAACTATCGCCTGTTTTGGAGCCGCTGGGGCTACTGCCGGTTCAGGTATTACCTTGATCGCATGTGAGTTGCTCGTGCAATCCATAATTGAGATGAAATGTGATCGACATCTGTAATGGTCTCATGACTGACTCTTCTCGTACACGACTAGGTCCCTTCGAGCTCACCAAGATAAGCGCACAAGTATCGGTTCTCATGGCAAACCAGAAGAATGCGGATCCGAAATGCCAGGAAATTGCAATGAGCTACCATAACAAAGGCACCATCATGACTTTACGAAATCTAGTCAAACACAGAGGGCTCTCGGGGATGTACACTGGTCTCAATTTACATCTCTGTAAGTTCAATGGAAGGGTTCATACTGTGAGCTGGCACCTCTGACATCCAACTCTAGTGAGAGATACCCTAGGAACCGGAATTTACTTTGCCACATACGAGAGCGGTAAACAGCTCTTGACTACCTTTAGTGGCACCGACGCACACAAAAACCCCATTGCCGTTTTGATTGCTGGTGGTCTTTGCGGCATTGTATCGTGGGCTCTCATCTGTGAGTATCCCGAGCTTCGGACATTCTTCTGGGTCCGAACTTACCTCACACTAACACCCTAATTCCAGACCCCCTTGACTCGGTCAAGAGCATCTACCAGCGCAACGCATTGATGTACTCAAAGGGCCAAACAGTGCCGATGCCCAAAATCGAGTTCTTCAGAAAGGATATGTATCGAGGACTCGGTGTATCCATGGGCAGATCAGCTGCGGTAAACGCAGTCTTCTTCTCCGCCTTTGAGTTCTTCAAGAAGAAGATTAACAACCTCGAGGATATCGACTAATGAAATACTCGCACACACCTACACACTCACGCATGGCGAATCTCAATGTGGAACCCAAGAGAAATGGGAGACCGAGCGCCTCAAGTCAGCTTGATTATGAACTTCATTTGCATTTATAGGACGAACGCGGCGCAATCAATGGCGCAAATGGAATTGGCGTTTTTCCCTCGAGGTGGCCATATGCTCGCTACTGCAATAACACTCCCAAATTGAGAAACAAAAAATGGGGCTGGATCATGAGGTGTATTCCAGCGAAACGGTTTTTTGGTGGCATGTAGGAACACGAGATCCTTATGAGATCCTGATGAACAAGAGTTTGATGATTCGAGCGGAGGAGATACCAGAACTCTGGCATGAGGGGAGACCACATTCCCCAAAGCAAATGATGCGCCACAAGCAATTGCACAAGCAGTACATGAACAATAAATTTTGCAACAAGAATGTCATTCGAAAGGATATGTGATGAGCAGAAGATATATCGATTTCTCATCATGGCATCAGTCTTCGTCCGTTCCAAGCCAAGTCGATACATGACTAGCCCTGCCCCGGAAGTCCTTTCGGATGCTGTAATGCATGCGTATGATTATTTCCCTGTGTTGTCTATTCCGTACAATCAAAACCCTGATCCGCTTGTCCTTGCGAACGCCAAACAACCAACATAAAGCAAAAAACCCAGGTCCAGATATCGAACGCCGCTCCTGCTTTCTGATGCAGGATACGAAACCTGAAGCCATCGGCGGCATTCCTTTGCTATCATCCTCATGAACCGTGACCTAACCATTTCCTGTACAAAGTTTCCAAGAACATGCCATTTCATGCGCATCAAGGGAGGAGCAACTTTAGTCGCTCTTCAACATGCTCTCCACTAGGTCGCCCAAGGGTCCCCAGTAATCCTTGCCGCTGGCGAGGTGGTGCTCGTCGATGAAGAGGACGTACTGCTTGAAGCTGGTGTTGAGGTGGGGCTCGAGGCCGAGCTCGCGAATGACGGGGTAGTGGTGGCAGTAAATGTGGGCGTAGACGCGGTACATGCGCTTGAAGATTTGGCGGACGAGGCTGGGGAACTGCTTGGGGAAGGGGACGCCGATGCGCGAGGGCAGGACCGCCTCGTTGTCAATGTTGCCTTGCACCCACGACATGAGCTGCTCAATGTAGGCCGGCGCCGGCATCTTGGTCGGTCGCTTGTAGTTTTCATTGTCCTGCCAGAGGTACTCGAACCTACAGGTTGAATCATTGGGTCAGTTTCTTGATCGACATGTCTTTCGATATATATGTCTCGGGCCGATAATAAGGTTCACGTACTCATCTGTGGCCTTCATCTCCGGGCAGCTCTGCGGCGAGCAAAATTCGGTGATGGCACCATACAGCAGGTTGACCTGGTTGTAGAAATCGACCATGTTGACGGCGAGCCACTCGTTCTCATCTTCACCCTCGGGCAGCTTGACTACCTTGCGCAGGGAGCCACCGCCCAATGTCGCCTCGGCATACTGGCGCAGCTGGTAGGATGTGTTGCCCTTGCCGCCAGCGCGGGGCCGGAATTGGTTCCGGGTTCTCTGGTTGCTGTGGCGGGAAAGAGTATCGCGTTAGTTGTTGTTCTTGATCGAGTATATGCGTTTGCTCTGGACGTGAGAAACGAAGGGGAAGATGCATACACTGTCGTTATAAAGGAAGTCATTCTGAGAGCAGTCGTTTGGTCTGTAGTCGCAGGATCTGGATCTGTTTGTCGTTAGCGGGGCACATTGTCAAGGGGGTTTGATGGCGACGCAGCGCAGGCACAAATCTTACTCGAGTAGAAATTGCAATGTACCAATAAAGTGGGAGACGTGTAGTCGAGGTCAAAGGTTGTATATGTGGTTGATTGGTAGCGCGGCTGTCTGTGAGGTTTTGTGTGTTTAGATGGTTCGTCGGGAGGTGCGAGACTCGTCAAAAGTGATAAGGCGCAAATCAAATCAAATTGGTCTGTTTACTGTCCGATTGAATGAGATGCGGCCCCCGTTGCCCAGCACTAAGGTCCAGCAGTGACGTTGCAGGTGCCCCACATCTGGCCCGGCCGCCTGGGGCCCAGTGGGCCATTCAAGGCTTCTTCCCCTGATCTGGAATCTTGTGGTCCCTGAACTTGCCGCCCCAGCCAAGCTGACAGGGGAAGGTCCCGAATGGATCTGGATTCTGTAGGTACAAATGTACTAATGCGAGTTAATCCCAAACTCTGGGGAATAACCAGCCGATCAAAACCAACCGCAAGTTTGCCATTCTCATACCTTATGACAAACTTGACGATAGTCTCACAAAGTAGCTGATATAGGGTCTGAACTACTGAATTATGACTAAACTTGGCCATCCGATTGCCGTCATTCTTCTCACACATCACGCACCAGAAGCCACAATCTTCCACAGTCCCTCTTTCTTCCAAGATGTGGTCCCAAATTGGGAATGAAATCGATACCTGCCCAAAGACGATCATCTTCCATTATAGCGACAGTAGCCTTGAAAGTGGCATTCATCCGCCTTGATGAGTCCTTGAATATCTGACAAGCAACAAAAGATCTCGATTTGATAGCCTTGTGCGCTAGCATCGCAATGTCCATCTGCCTCGAAAGGGTATTATCTATTCCATAGTTCTTCAGGCCATAGTCCAGTCAGGTATATGCCCTCTAAGGCACACAGGAATGCAACAGGATTGAAAATTATTCTCACTGGTCTGATTAGTCGTTATCGGTAGATTTGTGTGACCAAGGGAAAGGGATTGCAAATAGGTTGTTCGGATAGCTTGGCGAGTGATAAATTTACCAAATTCATGTTTCATAGAGTGCTAAATGTTGTACCAACAATTTGCGTGTTTGTGGCACAGATACCTTGAGTAGACTTCCCAGCTGAGTAACATGAGATTTGCACGTCTAATAGTTCGGCTCGACTGCTACAAATTCTTGTCCTAAGTTTCATATAGCTACCGTAATTGCTACGGTGCAAGAAAGGAATACAAATAATGGCTGGATTCACTTCAGATTCAAAACAGCTGTATCCGCTAGGCGGTCTCGAGGTAATATGGATCATGGGCTCCCATCTGTTCCACCTGCTCTATTGAAACTCAAAGTCTGTACTCATGGCGGCATTCGAGGCAAAGAAGTCAGCGAATGATGATTGGCCAATGTCTGTCTGCTCTCCTTCAATAGTTGTATAATATTGCAAAGTTCCCCCGGAAGGCAATGGCGAAGTCTCATAGGTGGTTGTCTGCAGTGTCTGAGAGGCAGACTGAGAATGGTCGGCTGACGATCCTGCTTCTTCGACCCGGCGATCCACTCTTGCTGCGAACCCAACTACGGGCTGATTTGCTGTGATTGTATCAATCTGTACGGACGGCATGATGTCTGATATGAGGTTGCCCTGACCATCGGAAATCGGTGACCGCAAATTCGCCACGGGGCCGGTGAGAGCAGGTGATATCGATGTACTTGAGGATGGTGGAGTTGTGGAAGCATTTCTTCTGAGACCAACCCATTGTTCATAGATTGCATTCAGACCTCTGGCCAAGATTTGTCTTCCTTGCGCCTCTCGCTCCTCCGAAGAGAGCGACCACACGCCGTTGCGATTAAGCTCGTCCATGAGAACGTCGTGTCCGCGATTCGTCCAGTACTCCTGGAATGAATTCATCTCCTCCGTCAGCTCTGATTCCACGTAAGCCGAGGCCGGTCTCGCCGCACCGGGAAATAGGATGCCCCAAATGGTAAACCATTGCTCTTCCTCTCCCAGGTTGCGGTCTGACTTTTTGCTGATGGCTCTGCTTTGCATCGTCGTTATGCCTTCCAAGCGGCTTCCAGGAGTTCTGAAACAGGCCACATTGGATTGCAAGTGTATATCATATCGATCGGTATCTTCGAAGACCTCTAAGCACCTATCACAATACATTTCTGGAGTGTGGCGGCGATGGAGATGCTGCTTGACATCCCGTATGCGTCTCAGGGTCAATTTACAGCATAAGCGATGTTTTTCCCAATCTTGTTTCCAAAACGGACATGCAAGTACTTTCAGGCGGATACCATCTTCTTTCGCTCGTTTTGCAGCCTTTGGCGGTGGGCCGTTGTCAAATCCTTCAGTGAACTCCTGGTCGCTCGGCTTTCTCTTCCCCAAGCTGGACTGAGAATTGCTGCGCGTAGAAAGACTGGAGGCACTTGCTTCTGGCGTAACATATGAATCTCCTCCGTTATGGGAGCGCGTTATAGCCTGGTAGTCTCTCAAGATGTGATCGAGTATGCGCTGCTGGATTGGAGG
Source organism: Pestalotiopsis fici W106-1 (assembly GCF_000516985.1). Lineage (NCBI taxonomy): Eukaryota > Fungi > Ascomycota > Sordariomycetes > Amphisphaeriales > Sporocadaceae > Pestalotiopsis > Pestalotiopsis fici. The sequence continues at coordinate 423,879 of NW_006917096.1, read as the reverse complement.
GAGAGGCCGAGTATCGAAGCACAGTCCAGGGTCAGAGGTATCAGATATCGACAAGAGGTCCGAGTCGGTGGCAACACTATAATACTCTGCCGGGCTACCACTTCCAGAGCTGACTGTGGACATGCTACCGCTCTTCAGGGCTTCTGGGGCCTTCAAATCTTCGATCCAGACTTTGGTACTGCTCTTTGCCAAATGCGATGGACTCAAAGTACCATCCAGTGAGGAAAACGATTGATGTTTATCCAGTTCACCTACCACATCTGCTAATGAATGGTTGTCCATATCTCCGGCTGGAGATGTGCTATTTCTTTCCAGAGGGTTTGATAGTGACTAGGATGGCTCAAAGTTAGTCTTTGTGATTGTTCAATAGAAGCAGTCAGAAGGCGAAATATCAGGATGAAGAGAGTATCATGCAGGTTCCTCCATTGAGGAGGCCAGATAAGTATGGTGCTTCAAGCCATAAACATAATCAAATGAACAAGTACTATGGGGAGAGCAAAAACGGGCCTGTACTTACCCGTACTGGAATTTGTCTCGGGTCCTGGGTAATTTCGCTTTGGGGTCCGCCCCAGTAACTCATGGCAACATAGGGCGATGCAACTTCAGCTTCACTGGTTGGCGCCTTCAAACTCGGTAGCAGCCCTTGACCTGCCGTCGCCGGTGTAGTCGATTCATGTTGCAATACTTTTCTGTCGTGATCATGATTCGAATTCGAATGTTGATGCGGAGCCTTCTTGCTACATCCAAGAATATGTTGTTCGAATAGATCCTTCGCCGTCGGTAAGTAGGACGCAGTGCAGGAGCACAGATATTCCGGCTGCCTGTGGGTCTTTTTACAAAAGCGAATATGCCTGACCAAATTCTCTGCTCGTTGATACTTCGCTCCGCAGAGGCACCGAGAATATGTCTGCTGAGAATTTTGAGACGCCCGGTTCAAGCCAGTATTGATACAGCTATAAAAATGTTAGCATTTTGTCAGATAGAGACTCTCAGCGAATTTTACCTTTTATTGGACGTGCATGTCGACTTGGAACCCGCAGCTGATTGATCAACCGGAGCATATCGGTCGTCACTAATATAGCCACTGTCGACAGAGAAACCAGAGATATTAGTGAGTGATGGGGAGACGTTCCACGTTGTTAAGTTTCCGCCAGCTGGTGTGAATTCGGAATCGAGTGGATGTAAATCCTCAAGTGGATTTGAATCCGGATTCATTTGAGGAAAAGGGTACGTTATCGTGAAATCTTCACCGGAGCACGGAGAAAGAAGATCATATGATGGAATAATAGAAGATTGAGACATTGCGGCAGTTGCGGATGCCACCACTCAGCAGAATGCCTGGGTAGCTTTTGGGGGAGGGGGAGGGGAAGGGGAATGAGAAGCGATAGAGTGCAGGGTCTCGTAGGAATCAAAATCACCGAAAGGATATGTTTTTGTATACTATGCCCGCAGCTGGGACCTTGAAGAAGATCTCATGAAAACAGGGCAATCAGCGACACAAAACTTTTGAAGCTTATCAGCACTAGGCGGCAAGAGCACAGTTGAGGTTTTGTTCTCTCATTGGTCCGAATCCTCCAGCTCTGAGGATCCTTGGAACAAGCGACTGCCACTTCCGATTGGTTCAAAGTCTGGCAATAGATATGAACTGCCATACTGAGTCTCTTTCTTCCCCTCTCGATATAAACCATTAGAAGCTACGTCGCTATTTTCATTGTGGGACGCTCAAGAACCAACAAATGATCTCTCGTGTCGACCTTATATTCGTTGAATGAGTTCGCAGACCGAACACTAAATGTATTTTTCAGTCAACGAACGTAAATACCACTCAGGTGTGATACACTCGGCTTTGATTAAGGACACGCAGGAAGCCATGAATGGATGCATTCGATGAACCATGAAATTTTGCCCTTCAGTTGCGTATTTTCCAGCCAATGAGCACTAACAGCACAACCGTGCTTAACAAAGTTACTTGCTCATGAAACTTCAACTGGGTAAGTGTTTTCTTATGGTCATCACGCCCAAGTGCTATTCTTGCGTTGCGGTAATTCAAATTATACCAAAGGAATCTTATGTGGCCGAAGCAAGTTACTATTTGCAATCTTGCAAGAGCAATCGCTCGCTGTCTTTCAGATATTGCTGCTAGTGGTAATAACACCTACACGCCCTTAATTGGAAGCCACATTAGAAACAAAACCACGAACCGTTCTCCTGCAGTCATATGCTCTTCATGCAGAGTAGATTATATATAGTGCCTATGTGTTTCTCGATCTTCTTTCGTGATGAATCCACCAAAATATCACGCACAACTGCCTATATCCAACGGCACTCCACGAATTCTATCGATATTTTATCAGTCCTGCAGTATTTAAAGATATAGGAAAACATGACACGGTCTTCTTCAGTCCCAACAACCAGAGACACATGGTTAGTGAAAGGCTTCCCACTACAATCATTGGGACATATCTAACAGCTTTTGGAAGCGATACCAAGAGTGGCCATCCATCCACACCACAAGAAAACACTGCATTCTTCCTCAACAACAGCCCTCAGGGGGTCGAACGGCTGGCTTTTATCAAATGCGACACGAGTAACCAAAGCTCAGAAACTCGCCGGGAGCATGCAACTGGAATGTATTTACAAGAATGGCAGGCGAATTGGGATAAGTTGGCTTCCAAGAAGTCGGAATAGAGCTGGGCTTATTATTGCTAAGAGGGCATGATGGGGTCGCCGGCTAGATATCAGATATTCCGGCCTTCTATCCAACTAAATATCTAACCCCGACCCACGCATTTTCTCATGAGACTTCTCAAACTATGACAAGTCATGCTTCCATTAGATGGGAATATGACAGATTGAATTGTAATAAGCTCGGAATATGCTGGTGCTATCCTTGAAATGGGTTGTTGTTATTATGCATAATATCATGATCACGCCTTTGACACTTTAGCTGGCAGAAAAACTCTTGTAAACACTTGTCTGGATAGAGAGAGACAACCACAAAGGCTGAAATCTTGAGAAATTTTCAAACTCTAAAAAGACCGTATATAACATAAACTGAGGCTGTATATAAGGTTGTGTTTTGTGGAACTCGATCATACCCGTATTTCCTAATCAAACAGCAGTCCAGGTAAATGACATATTAAGGCCCCGGAAAATTTACAGTCCAATGAAACTTTTGGTATATTATCATCACCATGTAAAAGAAACACTATTTACCTACACGTTCTTTTTTTCTATGGAATTCCCTGGTCGGTATATCATCTGTCCGAAGCACCACCATAGGCATCCCCGCACAATGGCAAATGATCTCTCGCTAGTGCCAGCGATCGACAGCGTTTCTATCTTTGGTTTGGACGATCCGGTTAAAGTCGCATACCCCTCTTACAATTGGATATAACTACAATAAGAGTATGTCTAATGCTGCAATTATTCAAATTTCCAACAATTTAATCCTATAATTATAATGTAAGGTAACACACGAAAATTGGCGGTACAATTTTCAGCCATGAATCTTTCAATCTGGTTCTCACTATATATCCTACTAGGATGCTGTGACTTTGCCATCGCAGGAAACAAGACTGCCACCAAGATAGACAGGAGAAAGGTTGTTCAGCAATTCAATCCTCGGCGCAACGCTAGCTCGACCTCAACACCGCTCCAAGTCGGCAACGGAAATTTCGCCTTTGGCGTTGATGTGACTGGACTCCAGACCTTTCAGCCGTATGGGGCCCTGTCAACTTGGGGTTGGCATAACTTTAGCTTACCTACGACGCCGGGCCAGACGTCTGTAGATAGTGAGTCTGATCTTTACTGGAGATTGACTGGTGACGCGGATGGCTAATAAGTACCAAAAGATTTTACAGGGCTGGACTGGTGGACTCATGGTCGTTTGGTTAATTACGACCAACCCAATCCGGCTGAGAACGACATTTCGCAATGGCTGATCCAGAACCCCCAGCGAGTGAATCTAGGCAGGGTTGGACTATCTTTCAACGATGGGGTGGTGACCGAGGAGATGCTCGAGGACAGGTCGCAGACGCTGGACCTATGGACTGGCTCAATCCACTCGACCTTTACCTACCAGGGACAGCAAGTCAAGATCGAGACCTGGTCGGATTCGCAGTCTGACACTGTTGGGATCAGCATAGAGTCCTCGCTACTGTCTAACAGGAGTATTGGGGTATTTTTCGATTTTCCCTTACCGACGAGGAACAAATTTGATGCTCCTTTTGTCGGCGTCTTTAATGCCACTGCCAATCACACCACGATTATCACAGCCGGCCAGCGCAATGCCAGCATCCGGCATGACCTAGACAATACCACGTATTTTACTTCGATAGCCTGGAACCAGGATGCCGCAATATCTGGTCCGGTCGATAAAACCCACCGTTACTTGCTCACTCCTAGTGGCAAAAGCGATACGCTGGAATTTTCAGTTACATATTCCCCCGAGGTGGTGAATCAGGTGCCATCACTCTCCGAAATCAGGACTTGCTCGGAGAGTTGGTGGGAAGAGTATTGGACAATGGGAGCTTTCATTGATCTCACAGCATCAACTTCACCTAACGCTACCGAGTTGCAAAAGATCACTATTCTATCACAATACTTGGTCGCAGTAAACTCTGCCTCGTCTAATCCGCCTCAGGGTGCGTTCCTACTCATCTAGTGGCTCATCACACAATCACAACTGACATTGCGAATAGAATCTGGACTTGTAAATAATGGCTGGTACGGTAAATTCCATGTAAGTCTATAGCATGCCCAGCGCCTGTCATCACTTTCCACATTATGCTCATATCCAACAGCTCGAAATGGTCCTTTGGCACAGTCTTCATTTCGCCCGCTGGAACCAGTGGTCTATATACCAACGCAGTCTACCCAACACTTACCAGCGCTTTCTCTCCTCCTCCATCGCACGCGCCGCCGACCAAGGCTACGCCGGCGCCCGCTGGGGCAAGATGACGGACCCGACAGGCCGTTCCGCCCCGGGCGAGATCAACTCGCTGCTGATATGGCAACAACCGCACCCCATGTACTTTGCCGAGGTCGAGTACCGCGCCTCCCCTCCCGCCGACAACAACCAAAGAAGCAGCAGCAACGAGACCCTAACGTCGTGGGACGAGGTCCTCACGGCCACGGCCGACTTCATGGCAAGCTACGCGTGGTGGAACCAGAGCACGGGCGTCTACGACCTGGGACCGCCGCTGTACCCCGTCTCGGAGAACACCAACCCCAACGCCACGGTGAACCCGGCGTTTGAGCTGGCGTACTGGCGGTTCGGACTCGACGTGGCGATCCGGTGGAAGCAGCGCCAGGGGCTCGAGGCGCCGGCCGGCTGGACACACGTCCGCGACCACCTGGCGCCGCTGCCCTTGACGACGCCCGCGCGCGATGCTTATGCAGTCTACGAGGGAATTCCCGACATGTGGCAAAACAATACCACGGTCCAGGACCACCCGGCCATGGCGGGCATTTTCGGTCTCCTCCCGCCTCCTAGCAGTGGACCTCCGCTCAACATGACCATAGTTCAAAACACGCACGATAAAATTGCTAGTCTGTGGGATATTGGGGACTGCTGGGGTTGGGATTTTCCTATGCTGGCTATGAACTCTCTGAGACTGGGGGATATAGACCAGGCTATTGCGTATCTGCTCCATCCTCTATTCGAATTCGACGACGCTGGGTACCCGATTGGCGGAGTGAGAGTTGCGACGCCGTACTTTCCGGGTTCGGGGGGCTTCTTGCTGGCAATGGCCATGATGGCTGGTGGCTGGGATGGGAATGAGGGTTCGCAATTCCCCAGAGAATGGAATGCCAAAGTTGAAGGATTCATGCCGGGGTTGTGAGAATAGAATATAACCTTGAATACTTCATGTCCGAAAAGTCCCTTTCATTACCAAGGCGCGTAGACATCTAGAATCCACTCGGGCTCAACTGACCACTTTGTCCCAGGAACTCCGTCACAGTCAAATTTCTTCTCCAGTACCCAATCCCTAAACCTCTGTCCCCGCAATTCAAAGTCGATTGGTACCGTCGTTTTCCAACCACGCTTTGTGTACAGGCTCCTCGCAGTCTCGTTGCCCTCATATACCAGGAGCCAGACCGCTCTATGGCCTTCCTCCATGACCAGGTTTTCAACTGCCTCCATGAGCTTCCCACCTACTCCACATCCCCTGAACCCCTCCTTGACGTACAGCTTGTTAAGGGTTATACGTGAGGCTTGGTCGTAGGGCCGATGTGGGCATTGGCAGTCTCGAATAATCTGGGCAAAGCCAATCACCTCTTCATTACCGCTGCGCGCGACAAGGGTGGTCCGTAGTTGCTTATCAAGGGCGCGGGCGACTGCGTCCTTACCAAAGGACTTTTCGATAGCGAAGTCTGTAAACCACCGTGGTACTTTGTCGTCGAACTGAAGCGGTAGTGACTCGATGCCGATCTCTGCTATTGCGTCGATATCTGTGTGTCGTGCCTCTTCCACGGTGACGGATTCCACGTCCTTTGTAAGTCGGGCCATCTTTGCGAACTTGTCAAAGCGATAAAATTAGTAATGAAGCAAAGTCGGAACCCGAGTGTTTAGCTTGTAAGAGAAAGCGACAGAGTAACGATGAATTATGGCCAGGGAAGCGGTGGCTTCCTTTTAAGAAGTTGAACTCCAACAGAGTGCGTCCAGCAAGGTAGATTGCTCAGGCCGAATAAACAGAGAAAGCGCAAAGTTTATGCAGGGTCCAAGTCTGTGGGCATGGAAGAAGGGCCGTTTAAACATGACAAGGTGCTCGCGATCAACGTACACATATGAATGTGGTTGCTTGTATTGTATTGGATAAACGTTTGCCCGCCATGTGCTTGAAACTAGACGCACATATCCCATGGCAACACGGGCAAACAGGGTGGAAATAGGACATTTCACAATATTCTGTCCTTGATCATTTCCTTGCCACTTGTTATATCAAGCTCTCTCTCACATCAGAGTCGAGGCATGATGTGTTGCGTTGTTTGGCCCTTTTCCTTTTGTAAGGCAAATCCTAGAGAAGGATCTCGCCCATGTTCTCGCCCTCAAAGCCAAGCGTGGCCAGCTTCTTGAGCTTCTTCTTCTCCTTGACCTTTTCGGCGGCTCTTTTCTCCTTGATCATGTTCTCCACCACTTTCCACTCCTTCTCCTCAAAGCCGGCGGGCATATCGTCGTCCTTGTCAAGATCGATCTCGCCGAGGAGCAGAACGTTTTCGCCGCGCACGAGGAAGATGCCGTGCGTCTTATCAGCGTAGTAGCCCTTGACGGGCGAGTCCTCGGGGGCGTCTTGTAGAGGGGTATATATCCGCTCAACTGTAGATTGGAGGACGAGGTTGGCTAGCGGGGGTTCAAGTGTCAGTTCCTCAATACCCTGACAGTGGCGTCTCCTTTCCATGCTCAAGTTACGTACCAAACTGGTCCCAGCTTCGCAGGATACCAGTCAACTTTCTTCCGTCGCGTAGGCAGATAACCAGCTTCTCTATTTGGAGTTTCCATGTCAGCATAGTTGCCCTTGTTCGGTCGGTGAAGCAACTGTGGTTGGCATACTATCCGTCAAGTCCAACAGCTGGGCGGCAGTGGTAAACATCTGCGGCGGCAGCTGCTGGGGTTGGGGAGGGGGAGGGGCGCGTCCTCCCAGAGCTTGAGTTGGGAATTGGCCTTGGGGCGTTCCCTGCCCAGGCGGCGGCGTGTCGTGTATCGTGAGGTTCTCCATCATGTCATGAAGTCGACGGGGGGTTGCGATGTGCTATGTATGCTAGATGAAAGTGGGTGGCCTGGCCCAATCCATGGAGGAGGCGACTGATGTAGCTTTCGTTTTCTGCGCAACTGATCGCACCTTACAATTGGAAAGCTTGGGCTCAGTCCATTGAAATCTAGAAAGCCTCTGATTTGTTTACTTTTTTCTTTCCTCTTTTGAGAGCTCAAACGGTGATTCGGGCCCAAAACGTCACCAGCTCAGCAGCATAGGCGCATATGACTTACCTTCGCCGTGCGCCGGAAGAAACTTGACGCGATTGCGGTGGGATGCCGCGATTTCCAAAAGGTTCACATGCAGGTTGGGCAGGTTCCGTTCTCAGGTTCCCCGCTACTAGTCGCCAAATTGACTGGAACTACTGGTGACAGTGTGGCAGCACCTAGCGAAAACAACTTTAGACACTGTGATCAGTACGTATTGGAAACAGGTCAGTCTCAATTGTTACACTTACACTTTGGCAAACTGCGAATCGATTCCAAAAAAGTCAATAGCTTGATTTCATTTCAATAAAGACAAGCAACACAATTACAATTCGACATATCAGATCTCGACCTCATTCAAACCGGCTCCCACCGAAGCCGTGATGGCTCACCAAGACTTTCCAGCTTGACTTATTTGACACCTACTCTTCATGAGTGCTAACTTTTATTACAATCATAACATGAGACTCGTCCGCGATTCCGCTCGAGGAGCTCCTTCTAATCTCGGGAAGTCTTTTCAACTTGTCCTGAGAAACCATCGGCTCTCGTCAGGCAGCTCCAGATAATCTCTGGAGCCAAACTTTATATCATCTGGAACGAATACAATGGTACCTAATAGTTTCAGCAGAATGAGGAATTTCCAGGTCGAGAGAGCTCAATGGCAAGTCCGGCTAATTGAGAATCCGGGCTGATGTCCTGATGGTGACTGTTTGATCGTCGTCCAGACCCCTCCCCACATGTACTATATCTCATGTAAGCTTTTTTTGGTATGGAGGATCTGTAACCAACCTCCAGCGCCCCCGTAACGAATAACTCACTTCAACTCTCACTCCTGCTCCTTTGATGCCTGGGGGACTTGCTGCGTCCCATTCCAACCCTTGCCACATCACCGTCTGGTCTTCGTCTGAAGACATCGAATCTTGCTTGCAGTCCGATCCAGGTCGGCCACTTGCATGATCGAAATGTCGGTCTGGACGGCCTCGGCAACAGTCTCATGTCTGCATTCGGGTCCGCAGTATCCATTTGCAAAGCTCAATCAGCTAGGCGAGAGATATAGCTCGTAACAACACATACGACGTCATGTTCCGTTCTGCATCTTTTCGCATCAAGTCGTCTGTTTCTTGCCAGAGAAACGACACATTCCAACACACCAAACTTATGTTTCTTCGACTATGGTTCTTTGTATTTAGGATAATTTGTAGTGTTTACCCAGGACAATCTCATGAAATCCGGATGACCAAGTTGGTCTCTACCGATGTCGATCATGGGCGTTTCGCAGCGACTCATTTGCATGGAAAGCCAAGAGCCTTTGCCTGCATTCCCACGGTTACAAGCCGGACTCCGGGCAAGGCTTGCTGCAAGGGCAAGTTACCTGATTGGGCCATGTTCACAATGCAGAAGAGACCACGGTCATGCCTGCTTAGACTGCAATGTGACTATTGCTCATCGACTGATACTGGTCGTTGCATTCCTCTCTGTGGGTTTCTTTTCGAAGATCATACGGACCGTCTTGAATGCAACCACTCCTGATCAAATGGCAAGATCAGACGGTCGGGTGCATATCTCGTCCCCGGTCGAGCTTGCGGCCGTGCGAGCTTCACACCCCAGTTCCCGGGTCTGCAATCCGGCAGGGGTGTGATTCGATGTCACGGACCTTGACCGTTTATGTTTTTTTGTCATCAATGAAGCTGCTGTTTACGCATGAAAGTTCGTGGTTGGGAGGGGGTTGTACCCACGAACTTGAACATGTTTTGGCAGTGGGCAGCTGACACAGCATATGATGGTGAGCTCGTCTATCGAACCGGTCTCCTTTGCTCCGGGTGGGCTTTCTTTTCCTCTCTCTCTTCTCCTAGTCTCACTACATCTGCCATGTGCATTCCGTCCGAAGTGTCTTCTTAAGACTTTCGTGACAATTCAAACTTTGTTTGCCCCATGAAGTATGGATAATGAATGATGAAAAAGAGCCGGCTCTTCTATTACTCCCTGTTGACGGGGTTGGCAACGACTGGGTCGTTGGCACACAATATAATCGATAATCGGAGCAATTCTGGTTTCCAAGATGCGGGAGACGGCCTCCAGGTAGCCAGGACGGTGCTGTGGGAAAAGGTTGAATATGTTGTCGTGGCGAGGGAGGCAACCCCGAGGAGGAATATACTGGAGAGGGTGGTGCCAGAACCTACCGCAGCATTAGAGGGTGCGGCCGTGGTCTTGAGGTCTCCAGCGCCGACAGCTGCTCCTCGAAAACGACAAGATGACGGCCAGATTCAAGCATTATCCGGACAAATACAACAGCTCTCCATCTCCTTCTCGTCAGCATCGTCCGCAAGCCAGTCCATCTCGCAATCGGCTCAACAAGTTCAACAATCCGCCGACCAAGCGTCTCGGGAAAACAGCCAAGCACTGTCGCGGACACAATCATCGGCATCCAGCGCCGTCTCGCAAGCCAGCCAGCAGGCCAATGATCGGATCAACCAGGCAAGCTCTTCGATGAGCAGTCAGATTTCTCGCAACCTGGCGAGCGTGCAATCGAGCGCGAGTAGTGCCGTCAGCGTCGCTCAAGCCTCGGCCAGCGCAAGCATGGCCAGCGCCGTCAATGTCGCCATGAGCCAGCTTCAAGCAGCTAGAGCTGAGGCGACTGCCGTGAGGGTAGGAGACATTTCACAAATCCTCAACTGCGCGAGTTATGCTAACTGACTTTATCCAGAGCGACGCAAACAATTTTGCCGATCAGGTTCAGAAAAATGCAATCTCAACAACAAACCTGGCCATCATTGTGGCCGTATCTGTGAGTGGTGCCGTTGTGCTCACTTCCATCATTGTCTGCATCTTTTTGCGATACCGGCGCAGGAAGAGAGAAGCTCGCGACGGCGCATCTCTGCGGCAGGATGAGAAAGAGTATGACAAGCCAATTGCTGTCCGCGGCTCCGTCGGCGGATCAAGATTCAACCCCTTTGGAAGTGGCAGTTCTGCCAGGGACAAGTTCAAGTTACCCAACTTCAGCCCGCCCTCGGCTAGAAAAGATGAACCGCTCAATTTTGGATTTGCCATGAGCGATTACAGCGATTTGAAAGAGGCACCAGTGATCCAAGAGGTGCCCAGGGAAAAACCTGCCGCCTTCCGCCTGCAAAAACCGCCCAATGTCAAGAGCGCCGAGGCTGTGCGGGTGATTCGGGTGAACAGCAAGAAAGGCAAGGAGCCCATGACTGCAGATGACGCAGATCAAAGCACAGACATGCCCGCCCCAAATCCAACAGAGCCCAATCTGCAGAGGAGCAAGTCACAGGTAGCCAGAAAGCCAGTTGGAACTGTTGTTGCTGCTGTTGCCGCCGCCTCTGCTCCCAATTCCACCCCTACTCCTGCCCCAGTTCCTTCTGCCACCACGGATGAGTGGCCAAGTGTGATGAAGGAAACGACAAAAGAGCCCCCAGCGTCAGCGACAAGGGACAGCACACGCGATACCTTCATGTCTGAGAATGGCGCCAGAACGCGGGCAAGCAGTCGCTATACCATGTTGTTGATCGCCTCGTCAGAAGGTCCGCCAAAGTCGGCAAGAGATAGCAGACGCAACACAATGGCCCCTCAGCCCATTGCCGAGAGCGACGAGCCCGGGTGGAGACCCCCGAGCAACCGGACCTCTCGCGCGGCCTCGACCAAATCGGTCAACACCACGGCCCAGCGCCTGGCGTTCCGGGACTCGGGGGATCCGATCCCGGAGCCCGACGACACGGGATTCAAGCAACCCCGGGGCGGCTTCAGCATGGCCAGCGTTAGCAGTCTGATGCGCAGCGACAGTTATGCCGCCGGGGGTGGCCTAGGCCCCGCGGGTGCTGCTGCAATGGACGGCCGGCAGCCGACCATGCCCAAGCTGCTGCCCAAGGGGCCGAGACCGGGACCGAGCTTTGCGGCGTTTCCGACCGTGAGGAACGGACCGCCGAGCGGTATTCTCAATCGGCCGCGGCCGGCGCTGGTGGGTAAGATTCGAGAGGACGCTGAGCGGAGGGCTAGGGATAAGCAGGCTCAGAGGTAGTACGAAAGTAGGAATTATATTGTTTTTTTATGCAGAGCCTTGAGCGTTGGGGCGGTTACATCGTTTGATACCACTGCGCACGAGTATAATCTTAGATAATATACGACTCGTCCCCAAATTCTGCTAAATATCATGAACTTTCAATCAAAGGAGAAGAATCATGTGACACGAGGCATCAAGTTCAAGACAAGACATGAGCAGGATAGCGCAAGAAATCTGAGCATTTTTCTCAAATTTGCGCAATCCTCATAGCAAGATGACTTCACAAATCAAAGACAAATCATCTCCAAGTCATCATGAACTAACTCAGCAAGTGAGTCGCTTTTGATTTCATATCCCGTAGAACTGACCAAAAAGATATATCCATGCATAACGCAGAAAATCAAACAATTAGGTAACCATAGCATAAGAGCCAAGTCATGGACCAGGGAGGGTCAATCCAAGGCTTGCTTCCCTTTCACGTCGCAGCAACCAACCGGCTTTCAAGCCACACAGGCAAACAGGTTTGTCAGGGGTTTTCATAGTTCCCCATAGTAATTGTGCCGATCTTTGTGGCGCGTGCGCCTTTTTTCTTTAGTGCGAGGTGAACGCGAATCGCCGAGTCTTGACCGCGATCGTAAATGCGCTTCCCGATTGTCGAGCTAGGACAGACAGCACGAGTGGTAATAAGACAGCTGAAACAAACCATGGGCGAAAAGACACATCACATTCAATTGAGAGTCGCTGTCAACTTGTCGCCAATCTTGCTTGCACAAAAAAAAGTCAAATTGCTGCCAATGCGTATATCCAATGCTCCCAACCTGAAAGCTTGAACTCCAGCAGACCCAACCTAGTGCACATCGTGACATGAAAAAGAGGAGATTTTTCGAGGGGGGGGGGAATAAAATATATGCGGGTTTTGAAGTCGCACCAACGGGACGCCAGAAGCAGTCTATTCTATCAATACACAGTTGTTGGCCGATCCGTCTATGCAGTAAAAATTCATATCGTTACACGTTAACTCTCGCCGTTCGTTTAAGCAGTAGACTCCTTCAAGAAGCTGTTGAGGACGTGTTAGTCAAAGAGATCTAGGAAAGGCTGCAAGGGGTGGACGGGTACTCACGTGATGAGGTCGTTTCGGTCCTTCTCCTTCTTCAGGCCACCGAAAGCCATCTTGGTTCCGGGAATGTACTTCTTGGGGTTCTCAAGGTAGTCAAAGAGCGACTTCTCGTCCCATGTGACACCCTTCTGCTTGTTGGCGTCGGTGTAGGAGAAACCCTCAACCTGACCGGACTTGCGGCCAAAGAGACCGTGCAGAGCAGGGCCGACCTTGTTGCCCTCACCCTCCTTCAGGGTGTGGCACTGAGCGCAACGGGTCTTGAAGAGGTTGGCACCCTTCTTAGAATCACCTGGAATACTATGTCAATAATCGTGGTTCGGTTGGTGGCATGAGCGTGGTGGGTGTTGTGATGAGAACAGCGTCGGGGGGAATCGAGGCACTGGCGATACGGGGAACGGTTGAGGGCAATTCGATCTGTCATGATCCTATCGGCTCAGGCGACTGTAGAAGCCTGGTCTGAAAGCTTTGCGACGGGGATATTGCAATCTGAACATGACTCGCTAAATAGCGCAGGGGCTGCAGAAGCGGTGGATGTTCGAGAGTTGTGCAGTTGTCGCAAGGCATTTCGAAGACACGGAAGAAACAGCGCAGTTCCAACTCGACCATTGGAAACATGCCGGCGAATGGCGATGGGTACGAGAGTGTTCAATTGGCATCCTCCTTCCACGGGGGATGACGTGGTGTGTTTGTGTGCAGCTGAGGATCACGATCTTGGGGAAAGGCGTTTGGAGCAAAGTGACGTACCAGCAGAGAAACCACCCATTTTGACGGTTGTGATGTGTTTGTGTAGAAGTGAAAATGTCGATTAGGTATTAAGACTGTATGGTCCAAGGCAAGATGATCGTCAGGGCAATCGTTGTAGAATGTCTTCTGTTTTTCAGAGAATGGAGAAAAAAAGGGAAAAAGAATAGGATGCGCAAAAGTCGCAGGTGTTCTTTATTTCCCTGAAAATTTCCTCGGAAACGAGGGAGCTACCAAGGCGATGAGCTCAGTAAGCCCAAAGGAGACTAGAGGATTCCGCTGGACCCGCCGACACATGCCGAATCACAAGGCAAGTAATGGTCAGGCCCAGACCCGCTCAAGCCTCTGCCAAAGCCAAGTGCCAGCTCAGGTCTTTTTGCCTCCGGGAGAGATCGGAATACTAAAAATCTGTGCCAGTCAGTGTCATTGAGCTGCAGCACAGGTAGGTGAGGGAGGGAGGTTTCTTTTGCCTCACCGACCAGAAAATCAAACAACACCGTTGCCGCATCATTTCCGTAGATGCAGTCAGTGAGTGCACGTGAGAGCATCGCCGCCATTTTTTAGAACGCATCAAGGTTTAACAGTGCATTATATTCTAAATCTCGTACGGGACTATTTTAATTTCCTGCATCTTCGTATCTATGTAGGCAAAGAAGAGAAGTTGCAAAATGAATGTTGAATGTGCAGTTGCACTGTATGTATCGCGAGGCTTTCTCATCAAAGCAGCTTGGAGGTGCCAGCATAGTCAGCTTTGGTTGACCTCATCTCTTCAGGGCTCTGACCAAGAAACACGGATCATCTGCTCCCATGATGAACCAGAGAGACATTTTTGTTCCGCGACAGGGATCCCCAACAAGGCACGCGCGACCCCATGAACGCTTGAACGCGTCTGGTCAAGTTTGGCCCATTGGCTCATCCGCGTGGAAAACGTCGGCCCGGGGTCGAGCTGGGAGGTGTGGAAATTTGGAGAAACCACCAACTTCCATATTGCTTAGCGGCCACCGAGCGCATCACAAAGAAAGAAAGCATTGGGCAATGGTTGCTTGCACATATGAAATGAGCTCTGCAGGTCATATTCATGCGCAACGCGAAATGCAACAACAGCAATGAGTCACGTTCCCTTCTTGGTCGCTGCAATTCACTCATAAATAAATAAAAAGACTGCTCAATCAATTGACATAATATCCCAGTTGCATCAGCTGGAGTTTACTTCATCGACGCAGTCTTTTGTCATTGTCGCAAGACCTCTCTGATCGCATCATGGCCACCAAAACGTCCATCCCCCGATTCCTCCTCCCACAATACGGCGCAATATGGAGGACCACAGCTCGAACGATGCCTTTTCCCAGGCCGGCCAGCCTTGAGCTCGGTCAGGTGCTGGTGCGCTATGCATCCAAGACAGTAGCTGCGTCAAAGACCACTGCTACCAAATCCGCCACGACAGCCTCCAAGACCGCCGCGGCCAAGAAGGTCGAGGCTCCCAAAGCCGCCTCCACTAAAGCTGCCGCCTCCAAGGTGTCGTCTGTCAAGGCTGCGGCATCAAAACCCGCCGCCGCCGCCTCCAAGACCTCCAAAACACCAGCTGCAAAGGCGAGCGCCGCCAAGGGTGCGGCACCCAAGCTCTCAAGTACACCGGACCCCACCGCTCCGAGGAAAGCCGTGACGCCCGACCCGTCAAAGCCCCTCGTTCTCGAGAAGCCAGAGAGGTTCAACCCTCCGTCGCACGGTGCCCGGCTGCCGCGATCGACGCCAAAGCACTACGGTGGCGCCCCGACCTTTGAGGAGGTGCAGGCCCAAAAGACCAGAGAGTATCCGGGTCTGCCTCCGCCGCCAAACACATGGTCTCACTGGTTTATCAACAACCGACACATTCACATGTTCATCACCTTGGTATGAAATACAAATGAGAAGGCCCCATGGTCGATGCTATCAGAAAGCTAATCCTCCAACAGGGCACTCTGGTATCGCTGACAGCCTACACGTTCGCGGCAAAGTTCAATGCCACATCCCCGTACGCGGAAATGATACCGCCCATTTCAGAATTTCCCTCGCACCCAATCGACTATATCGGAACCTGCTTCCACGTCCTGCGCCTGCACGAGGAGCACATTTCGGCCGTCACGGCCGAGAAGCGCCGCCGCAAGGTCGACGATGTGGCCAAGCGCAACGAGTACCGCAAGGCCCACGGTCTGGACGCTGCCCAGGGTATTGAGAGCTGGAATGCGCCGGCAAAGGAGGTGGCGCCTGTTGCTGCCGAGGTGGAGGCGCCTTCGACTGCCCCAGTGGCTGAACAAGCACAGGCTACTCCCGAGGTCTCGGAGGATGGAAAGCGGAAGAAGTTCCTGGGCATTTTCTAGGTGCTGCCATTCTTTTGCAATCGCATCAAAGGTTCGCCTTGAATGACATGATCGATACTGCGGGCTTCATCATATTAATGACAGCCGGCTCCTATCCGGACGCATTACCCCCTGGGATAGAGGTTATATGATATCCTATGACGAAAGGACACAAGTTTCCTCTTTCTGCAGCATAGCCTGCATTGTGAAAGGGAAAGAATAATAAAAAACACATTTCATGACATACAAAGTTCATTTTCTTATGGAATCGCTCATCATCTCATCATAACACATTGACAATCAGGGGTATCAAATTTTTTTTTCTTGTTCGGCAGAAGATCTTAGCTTAGTTCTACTCCATCGAGGCCATCTAATACTTCGTCAGCAACGCCGCCCTTTTCCAGCACCTTTGCCACCATGGCGCTCAGCACGGCTGGCTTGATACCACCTCTGGGCGCTTTCCAGACACCAGCCACATCTGCCGTTTCCGCCTGTCGGGCGTCCGGGTTCTTCTGTGCCGCACTGCCGCCGCCCTGGCCCCACGCCGAAGCATTGACCGAGTTGGGCACGCCCGGCGGCGTCAGTCTCGAGGGCGGATCAATCATGCGGACCGACAGCAGCCGCAGCTTTCGGCTCGGCTGCGACTTGTCGTCCACGTCCATGGCGGCATCGTTGTTCTTGTCCTGCTGCACCTGTCCCTCGCCTACCGATACGGCCAGCGCCGTGTCGGCCACGGCCAGCTCCTCTTTGGACGGATCGAAAATGATGTTGTCACCGACGACCATGACTAGTAGCGTAATGGGCGGCATAGAGGTGGATCGGCTTTCGCTACCAGTGCGCGGGTAAATGTACTTTGAGGCGTCCCAGTCATCGTCGAACATGGGATCCTCGTCGGCCTCGGACTTGAGTCTCGGCAGGCGCGTCGAGAGAATGGCGAGATGTGTGGTTAGACTGAGCAGGGGAAGCGGGTAGGAAAGAGGTGGTGAGATGAGGATAACCTGGGAACATTGCCGCGCGTTAGTTGATTATTTTTCTTCTGCACGAATTGACTCGCATTTGAGAAAGCCATAACAAAGTAGCACGCCGGGTTGTTTTCAACTTACGTCAAGGTACATCTTCCAATGAAACCGGCGGTTGATCCATAACCGCCTCGTGAACTCTCCGTCGGCCAGAAGCGCCTCGCTGAGCATGGTCGACAGGAAGACGGTGGCGCTATCGTCGTCCCTGTAGCCCGGGACCTCGACGCTGACCTCTACCCAGTCCTTGGATCCCTTGATCTTGACTGTATCATTCTCCTCCGTCTCGGCCGCTTCCTGATCCTCGTCGTCTTTGGCCTCTCCACTCTTACTGCTGGTATTTCTCTCTGTCCGGCTGCTGCTGCTGCTGCCGCCATCTCTCATGTTGCCATTGGCGTCCTCGTACGGCGAGATGCGGGTCCGCTCGACCTCGGCCTTGACGCCGACAATGGCCTCGGTACCGTCGGCGAAACAGATGCGCGCGGAGCCATTGGTGCCGGGCAGAATGCCCGTCTCGGCCGTCAGCGGTCGGAATTGCGACGCCGTGCGACCGTCTGGCCGTATCGGTGGGTGCAGACTGAGGGTGCTGTGAAGATAGGCGAGCTCGGCGGGCGAGAGGAGGAGGTGCTGTGTCGTTGCCATTTTCTTTTGGTGTACTCTTCTTTCCTCTCTTTCTCTCTCTCCTCGGTTTGTCCTCCCGTCTACTTCCTCAGTTGTGCTGCGTCAAGCTGGTATTGAGCTTCGTCTCTCTAGTGTTCTTGCTAGAAACTCTTTGAAACTCGACAGACGGGAATGAATTGGTCTGCTGTCTCGTTCGTTCGTCGAATTTTCTTGAAACAAGGTTAAGCAGGAGCTGCTTTCCCAGAAAAATGCCACCCCAAAAGTGGTTTCGATGACGATCGCGAGGCTGAAGTGGGATATTTTTTTGTGAGCTTAGCTAAAGTTTCCCCTTGCGGGGCGCTGATTGGGTTTGGTACCAGCCGTTGATTTTTAGCGTCTGCAGATTCATAGTGGGGGGTCTGACTCTGGGTGGGGCGGCCGTCATTAATGTATGGTAGGATTCCTGGGGAGGGCTTATTATAGTCGGATATTCCGTTGGCATTCGTCATTCGCCCGAAATCCTATGAAAGTCTCCGAGCCCATATCAGCTGTCAAAATAGCTGCGAGTCCTTTTTGGAACAAGCGATTTCACCAAGTTCTCATAAATATTGTTATCATTGTTGGTGTTCTTGCTCTTGTTGTAGTCTGGTACATCAGAGTCTAGGGGCCAAAGAGGCCAGAATCAAGAAAAAAATATGGACAACATGAGATGATGCCCTATAAAGCTGAAGTAATCTTGGTGCTGCCCACTGGTTCATGAAAGCAAGAACCTGAGCATGGACAATAGCCCATTCTTATCACGGCCACATTTGCAGCTCCATCGGTCAGAAATTCAACCGACGGATTAGATTCACTACATGTGTACCCATCATGCTTCTGTACGACTGCTTACACGCAATAAAACCCCAATCAGGGTTTGAATATCAA
This sequence comes from Pestalotiopsis fici W106-1, assembly GCF_000516985.1. NCBI lineage: Eukaryota > Fungi > Ascomycota > Sordariomycetes > Amphisphaeriales > Sporocadaceae > Pestalotiopsis > Pestalotiopsis fici. The sequence continues at coordinate 405,170 of NW_006917096.1, read as the reverse complement.
GGATCGACCGCAAAAGTCGCCGGAATGCATCAGAGCGACAAAAAGAAAATTTGATTTGTAAGTCATCCGAGATTCATCGTTATGGTGACTTGTTCAACAAACATATTAAAAAAAGCACAACACCATGAAGTAATGTCTTGCGGAACCAGTTAGCAGGCCTTTTTTTCGCAACTTGATTCTTTTGGTCCTTTACCCAAGCCTCTGAGAGTCGCGCCCCTTTGCTCGGTGAATATCCTGTCTACCAGATTTTCCCAATTTATAATCCCTGATTTGTACAGATGCCCAAACAACTCGATTACATCACCACCATGCTTCACCAACCATATATGAAACTTTTCCCCATCTCCCTCCCGCCAGCGGACACGTTTGCAGGGCAGAGGGCTGTCGTGACTGGCGGGACGACGGGTCTGGGTCTCGCGGCGGCAGCACACCTGATCAACCTTGGTGCAGCCGAGGTCGTCATCACGGGGCGGAGCGCCTCGCGCTCGCAGCAGGCACTGAATGAGCTCTAAAAGATCACAAGAGGGCGAAGCAAGGGTCGCGCGCGTGCTTTGGAGCTGGACATGGAAGACTATACCAGCATTGTCGAATTCGCCGCAAAAGTCAAGGACATTGGCAAGGGGAGCGGCGGCGTCGACGTCGTCATCCTCAACGCCGGTATGATTGGTGTCGAGCCCAGAGTCACGGCTAATGGTTGGTATGTGCCCCATTGTCCTTGTCCATCATTTAATTCTTGTCTGTCATCTTGTGCTCATATTAATATCTGTTTGCTCGTCAAAGGGAACAAAATATCCAGGTAAATACGATATCAAGCATTCTCCTCGCGACTCTTCTCCTGCCACACCTCAAGGCTCAGCGTGCCTCGAGGTCCTCACCGGCTCATATCACCCTTGTGAGCTCGGGTCGCTTTGCTGAACCGAACATTGTCGACTGGCCCAAATGGCATGACGAGGGCATTCTTGCCCACTTCAGCAAGCCCGAAAACTGGCCCGGCAGTCAGGGCATGTATCCAATTACCAAGTTATCATTGCAGTATGGCTTCCGGGAGCTCGCTGAGCTGGCCAGAGGACCTGACGGACGGTGAGTTGCGTTATCCTAATCTGCGGAGTTTTGATAGAGTTCAGCTAAGAAAATAATGATGGGCTGTAGGCCGGATGTCATTATGAACACAGTCTGCCCTGGAGCCGTCAAGACAGATCTGAGTAGAGGGTATGCCGAGAATGGCGTAGCTTTTCGGGTCGCTCTTGGGATCTTTTCTGCCGTGTTCGCCAAGTCCGCGGAAAACGGCGCAAGGGCGTACATGGCTGCAGTGACAACAAAGGAGGAAGAGCATGGCAAGATGGTGCAATTCTATTGGAGCAACGCTCAGCTCGCGGCGTAAGTTTATCTCCATGTCTCAGACTCGACGTATATTACTAATCTATACGTGAACGAAAAGCCAAGAAGCCAAGAATCTCGGATCGGAAGCAGGACGTAGGCTGCAAAGTTGGGTGTGGGATGAGATTTGCAAGGAGATGGTCAGCAAGGTGCCCGAGACCAAAGAATTCCTGAAGGCCTAGACAATTCGCTCATGATGGGAACGAACGGAGAATTGTTTCCAGAGTAAACTTGGTATGATTTTCCTTGGTCGATTCGAGTAAGGCAAGAACCCATCTAAATCTTCAAGTATCAATCTCGCTCCTGACTTTGCATTTTGCTGGACAACCTTGTTTGGCTACTTCGTTTCGGTGTCTCTCTTCTTAATATTCAAATACCCAAGATCTCCACATCGCAGTGACCTCAGATTTTGCACCCGTTCTTGATTTCATGATTGATTTTAGTGCTGGCGACAGGGACCATCATGTGTCTCGGCGTCGAAAGTCCAGTGCCCATTGCAGCAGGAGTTCCGGGCCCATGGCAGCCACCATGTCTGCAACCATACCCTTTGGCGCTTTTGCGTCGGCGATATCCTCATCATCCCACTGGAAGAGGTCGCCCGCGGGCAGGACGCCATGATTGAGTCGTACCGGTATGAAATCAAGTGGGGCCTGTCGCAGAATGTCTATAGAAGGCAAGCCGGGCATATTGCTTTGAAGAAGTGATATACTTTCGTCTTCATCCTCATCTTCGTCCTCCGCGTCATCATCCACATCTTCCACGCCTCTGTTATCGCCGTCTTCGACGTCTGGCGGGTTGGAATCTTCGATGACCATTGAAGTGTCCTCAGCACCTGGGACAGTCTCTAGGGGAGGTCTAGGTGACCCATCTTCTGACAAATGCAGATACCCCTTTCCATCAAAGAGCTTCAAAGTTTCACTATTAAGTGGCTGCCAGACATATCGCTCTGGATCCAGCACGAATTGTGGCTTGAAGTCGATCTTGTACCTCATTTTCGGGCAGGTGTGAATATAGAAACCCGAATACCAGTAGCGATATCCCTTTTCCGCTGCCAGAGCAATCTCGTGCAAAGCTCCGAGCTTGCCTGGCTGATATTTGTGTATCGACTCATGATAGAGGAAGTACTTTGCACTCACACATTCTGGGAGCAGGTCCAAAACGCCAACTGCAACCAGTTTTCCATCAAGACGATAACACTGGTGGAAAGAACCAAGCTGCCTCTCCTTACCAGCTTCTGACCGCAAAATCTCGCTTCGCAGTGGCGAGTCACAAAGGAAGCGCTGGAAGCCGTCGCGAGAAATGTCCGACGGGCCTTCCTGATGTACGATGCGCTGATAGTTTTCAAACACTGCATACTTCTCCTCAGTGAAGATGTCGGGTTCCAAGGTGACCTCAAAAGTGTGGGCTGGTTGTGGTGGAGTTTGCAGGCGCTGAGTTTCCGCCTCGTGGATGCGCTCTACCAAGTCGAATTCCTGCTTCCGGCGCCTGGACTCTTCATGAGACCTGGGATAAAGGCGATCGGCCTGCTTGATGTATTCGTCGCCAAGAACAAACTTGTTGAAACGGTTGACGGCTGCTCGCTGGTCCTTTGAAATGTGGGCCTGTGATGAGTCCAATCGCAGAGTATAGTGAGGACAGCAGGAATCGCGCTGATTTGGCCTATAGAGCAAACGACCCGAGCGCCTCCAGCATCTATCTATCAATGACTGATAGAAGGCAGGGGTCAAAGAAGTCGCTCGCACATAGAATGAATGACCTAAATCAAAGACAAAATTAGACCCCTCCTCGCTGAAGATAGAGGATAGAAGACGGTAACATGGTCACCACCACAACTGCAGAATGCAATACATGGCTCCAGCGGGCACGACATGATATGCAGTACATGTCGGGCAATGCGCTTGATGGCCATGATTCTTCTACATTTCTAAGGGCACACAGTGTTACACACGTTTTTGGGACTGACCGGTCTGAGGAGAGCGTCGGCGGCAGTACCCGCAAGTGGACGACGATGTGTAGCCTGTAAGCGACTGGTTAGGAAGGAAGGTTAAAAAGCTTTGACAGGTTTGCCAGTCAAGTGGCAAGAAACATGGCGTCGTAAAGGGGGCCGAAGTAGGTGGTATGAAGGTTCGTGAAGTTGTAAGTCATCAAAAAGGATACGCAGGGTAGTATCTAGGCGACGCCAGCGATTCGGTAGAGGTTGCCGCAGACTACTGCAGGCGACCAGTTCCCCATAAAAGTACATGCAAGTGTGAGCAGCCAACAGCGATCACTAGAAGCCGCACGGGTTCGGACGGTTGGGTGAGGTTGTGTGCGAGTGTTTTGATGGGAAACTGGGGAGCTTGCAGTGACGGCATGCGGTTTACTCACCGATTGGTGTTAGGTATGAAAATGCATCTTCAGGGATTGTCTGCATGCCAGTTGTAGCCATGATGCTTGTAGAAGAATTGTCGTATTTTGTTTTCTCCCCGTGTTTTTTTTCTTCCTTTTTTCGGTGATGTGAACGTCTTGGATCGGGGCGCTTAGGAGTATTCCGTATGGAGTAGCCTTGTCAAGTCAGAACTAAAAGATATTAAATACTCTTTTCTCTACACTTACTACTGTAGATTATTCCAGAGATGTTGGCGGGGTTTGCGTGAGCCTGAAGTCAGAGGGCGCCACTTTGCTGGGGATGGCCTTCGTCAGCGAGCCTGCATTTAGCACGGGCAGACAGGGCTCCGGGATTCGTCTAGTGGAGAAGACTGCTCACGAGCTGCTTATTGACGATTTGTGATGTATGAATGCAGATTCAGTGCGTAGGTAGTTGGGCGACCAGAAAGTCGTTCCGATGGAAGGCTGTGTGGACAGGACAAGAATGGTTAGATCAGCATCGCAACGGAGTTCCAACAAACAAGTGGCGGAAGCGATGGGTATGTTGGTACGAAGTAGATGGGTAGGCCGATAGTGATGGTGAAAAAGGAGGGGCTGATTGACTATAGCACGGCCCGTTGGAACGCTTGGGCGCGAATGGCTGGGCAGAGCCGGAGCAGAAAAAGACAGATGCCAACCCTGATGATTCAGCAGCTCGTCTGCCAATGGGTTCGCCTGGTTCTTTGTAGGCTTCGGAAACTGATCAAGTGGGTTGAAACCGTCTAGGTGCTGGATTCGGCCGGCCGTTGAATAATCTCTGGACGTGGGGTCGAGCGAAGCGCAAGCAAAAGCAAAAAGACGGAGGCGTGTACAGATATGTCGTGAGGCCCAAGTCTAAGTATCGGGCTCCGTCACTGAAGGGAACGAGGGGGCGGTCCGCTTGGTTTCGGTGCTGGCCACTGGTATGGATAAGGCTTGACAGAACTAGACTCGAGCCCTAGATTCGATCCCGGACACTGACAGAAAAGAAGCGATTGAGTGGACTGCCGTTCACGGATTTCTCGCATGCATTATGCAGGAGTGCCGCGCCAACGATAGCCTAGACCTGATCTTGTCAGCAAATGTACAGACAGATAGGATGTTGCTTGAATGGAAAGAATGGAAAGCGGTGTAACCCGAGCAGGGCAGCTCAATTCGACTGGGCCCCAAGCAGAATCATCAATTCCTGCATCCCCGGACGCCTGGGGCCCGGCGAAAGCAGAAATACTATCGTCAAGATTGGGATCTCGCATGCGAGTGATGTCATGCAAGCAGCTTGGGGAAAAGAAAAACGTACTCTACTACTTCGTGTAGATCGTGACCTTTGCGGGATGTTTATTCAGCACCTCTTTCCACGATGCCATCAGATCAGTGTCCGTGGGGACATGTAGGTAAGGAGACGAAGACATTTGAACTTATTACGTAGGTAGGTACCTACCTACCTAACCTTGTAGTACATACTATATGCAGCCCCGCGATTGACCCCCCTTCCGCAATTGCATGATTGAATATCCAATACTACATATAGGTATATTATAATATTCCCAGTGACGGACATCAATCTGCAGCCCAAGACGGAGGAAATGCATTTGAAGAGCCGGACGAACCATTAAGCTGTCACATTACTTACTTACCTACATGACCTGCCTACAGGCTCCCCCCTACATAATCTTTTGTGTACTAGCAGTCGGCCGAGCCTGTGGATTGCAGCAATTACGGCTTCTGCTCTTGCTACGAGCAGTGATTAGCTGACAGCCACTGTCCGCCTTCGTCATATTGCATTTTACAACGGACAAAATCGGGACATCTGTAGAAACAATACCAAACATAACTCTGCATTTTTTTTTTTTTTTTGATCACGTCTGTCCGGGTGCCCCCATCGTGGTGTGTAAGCTTCATTGTTCAATATTTTCCCGACGCTTACTTACACGTACACGCACGAGCCATGGCTTTCTTGTTCTTGGTACGCCCGTCCCTTTAACTTTGGAAGGGCATGCTTGCATTAGGCCGTGGGGGTACATGCCAGGGTGAAGTCGGTCAACTGGGCGGCTGAGATGTATAATTTTGCTGGGTGAACCGAGTGGTCCGTCCTGTCCATATCAAAAGCGGGAGAGACTTATACAAAGAGATCCCCAATGCCAGAAGATGAATAATGCACTCGACTTCTTATTATTATTTTTCCTGCATAGGTAAGTACTCGTCTACCACAAAGAGACAATTGAACATGTAGCACGGCTTGCCAAGAGCACTTGGCGAGCACTACCTGGACAAAGAAGCGAAAAGAGCGGAACGGAATGTACCAGTAGTAGAAAAGCATGCATGCATACCTTTCTACATGGCCACACACCTTAAACCATGCCATATAGTATTTTAGTCCGGCCCAACTGGGCAATCCGAAAGGCAAGGTTGTCATACATGGCTGTGGCAGAGCTGCTTGGCCGGTGATTCACGTCTGCCTTGAGCTTCCTCGTCATGTGGCGGTATCCTGAACGTAGATTCTTCATCGGATAGGTCTTCTGTAGGCTGATTCACAAAAACACACGCATTCAAATGTACATGCATGCGTAGCCGCTGATGAGAGACAGATGTTCGGTGCCGAAGACGGACGTCGATTAGGGGGTGGCCTGACGGTGAGAGGAAAATATGCCCAGCTGTTGGATATTTACCATGTATAGGTAACCTATATTACCTAGTAGGGGGTTAGTCTGTGACCCGTGCTAATTTATTTGATCAACTCAGCACGTATGAACTGCAGAGCCTTTCGAGGTCCATGTAACGCTCCATATACGGATGATTGTCTAGACATAATGGTAAAATTATCGAATATACTAATCATTGTGTGCATAGTGTTGGGATGATTTTATCTCAATGTAGTATGGGTGTGGATGGATTCAGCTTGCTTGCGTGATGCAATAGTGTGGAGCGCAGGTACGCACTTGGGCGTGATGCGATCCTTATTACAATTGACCACCCCTCGCTCGCTCCATGAGTATTCTCTACGAAGTCATTGCCATTGCGCCTGTCTTTCTCTTGAGGTTTCCCACGCAGCAATGCTCTTGTTTTTGGCCCAGAAGCATGCCAGTCGTTTTCGTGCTGGAAATATGTATGCCCTTTATTACACCCATTAACTGCCTGAGGCTATGTAGGTAGGTCTGGTAGAGATAGGTACATGGTAAGTCATGTATGTACAGTATACTCCGCACCTACCCTACATACCCCGTACTCGCATACCGAGATTGACAGTCGCGACATGGAGACGCGCACACGCGATGCATCTGTACTTTGCCCTGGGCCGGCCAGGGCTCTCAGGACTCATCAGTCCAAGTAGATCAAACCGTACAACGGTACCGTGTAGCAGCAGCAACAGATGGGGAAGGGGGGATTCTTTTTTGGTCCACAACTTACGGTAGACCCCCAGAACATTTAGTTACACACTTGTATCCTCCGAGGCACGGTACAAACCTACCTGACATTAGACAATGTACTCGAGGCTAGCGGAGTTTGCCCTGGCGCTGTCTGTCAGTAGGGTCTTGGTAGTCATCGTTTAGTATAAAGCCCAAGTCTAGTTTCCCTGCCCTTCTGCCCCTCCATTTCCACCATGGCACGAGACATCCCAAGTACTCTGGCCCCCCAGAGCGCTCAGCTCCGACCGCAAGCATCTTTTGCCCTGCTCGCTAGCAATTCTTGTCTGTCGAGAGTTGTCCTCTTAAGGTTTTTCTGAGTCCTACTAGGCGCTCTTGATTTTCTTTTCACACAAGAAAGGGCTTTCTGCCTCTTTTTGCGTTACAATTTGTCTTCATTGACGTGCCCCTCGATCGGTACGGAATACGCAGGACAAAGACAGGAAACCACTCTCGTCACGGCGTGCCCCGCAGTCACGAAACTCTCCCGCACCTCGACGTAGCACCCAATAATTTTTTTTTTCCCCTTCGCAAACCCAGAAAAAAAAAAGCGCCCCGGAAACGCCGCGCCAGGCCTCAAAGTGGTAACTGTAAGGCGTCCTGCCTTCACCTTACCCTGTGATTCTTTGTGTGCACAACCTTTCAATTGCACTCCTCGAGCACAATAGCCTGTGTCCATGCGGATGCAGAAGAGCCTCAACGCTAGACCTCGCTCATTTCCCTGCTGTCGGTTGTTGGACAGGCACCGCAACTCAAACCCTCGTCCTGCGCCGAACCAGCTACTTCTATAATTCTGCGGCGCCCAACTCTTTGAGGATTTACCTGCTCAACGCGCCCAGAGGCTTCCTACAAAACCCACGCCGCAAGCTCGTTGCCCGATTCTCACTGCCTTTTCGCCTTTTCGATCATGCAGCAGAACAGCCTTTGAGCCAAGTTTCTCCCCCCCCCTTCCAGCTATAGTCGGTTGCTGAAGCGCTCGTTTCTTTGAGCGTTTCTGCCGTCGGCTCACCTCGGTTTCGTTGCCCATACACATAAGCAGAGTCACTCGGCTTGTTTGCTTTTCTACTTCAAACACCTTGACATATCTCCTCCACAATGGCGTCCGGATCCTCGTCTTCCAACAGCCGCTCGATGGAGTCCCGAACCGGCCGAGATAACCAGCGTAAGTGCGACAATGTCATACTCCAGAAAGCCCATTGCGACATAGGACATTCTCCATTTAGCCATCAACAAGACTAACTTGTAATATGTACAGGTTACAACTCCAAAAACGAGCGCTTAGTTGCCGGTGTCGTCCCCCTGACTGCGGACAAGAAGTACGTGCTCCTTATTCAGTCGACACGACGAAAGGGCTGGGTCTTGCCAAAGGGAGGCTGGGAAATCGACGAGGAAATCACCGAGGCTGCTTCTCGTGAGGCCTGGGAAGAGGCCGGTATCTCGATTCAGATTGACTATGATCTGGGAGAAATTACCGAGTCGCGACCTCCGAAGAAGCACTCCAAGGAATCGAGCAAATCCCTGTATCACTTTTACGAAGCTACCGTCGTGAAGGAGGAAGTCGACTGGCCTGAGAAGCACAAGCGTGAACGTCAGTGGTTCACCTACTCACAGGCCAAAGAGGCCCTTTCTGCGCGTCCGGAGCTGCTAGAAGCCCTCACTCGTTCCACCATCAAGCGGTAGTATTGGGTTTTCCCTCTAATTCCTACTTCCGCCAGCGATCATCTGTTCCAGTGCGAAATAATTCACGGCTTGAACGACCATCTCCTATCAGTCTCACAAACGATGTGAGACACGGGTTCCAAAAAATTGCATAGATCAGACAAAGGAGTTCACGGTTGCATAAAGGGTTCGGTTTCTCAAAAACACTATAATCTCGTCTCTACTCTAGAGCATTTGTCCCAGCAGGTTCTCTCCCCCTTTTGCACAATATGGGACAAGTCTTCAGATATTCTACCACATGGAAACCCTCTACGACTCGACTAGACCAGTCACATCAAATCATCACAAAGACGTTTTATTGGTGACCCTGATCGGCATTGTTCCTTGGGGGTTCATATATATTCGCATGCATTTCCGGGGCGTTGGTGGCTAGAGTCACTTTGATAGAAGAATTGGGGCACAAAAAAAAAAGAGGAGAGAGAAGTAAAAAGTGATTGACAGGTAGAAAGAGGGGCTCACTGGTAATTTGAGGGCAGAGGGTGTGAAGAAAGGCTTTGGCTGTGCGTCCTTACCAAAGAGATGGACAGGCACTTACTTTGATTTGCAAGTGGACAGTGGTTTGCCGACCACCAAGTGGGTTGCTCTATATAAAAGCACATCTGCCAGCACAGCATCTGCCAGCACAGCATCTACAAGGATAGCAATTGACCCCTCGAGAGTGCAATACTTCTTTCGTCTGGTTTGGGAAAATGCCTGAAAAGGACTTATCAATAGGAGCCTGACGCAGCTAACAACATACTGGGACCTGTCTGTGGGCATCTGTCGTACGACCAGGTCCATAAGAGATGTCGCGGCAGTTTGGAGATGGGAGTCTCCATCGAGCATGCTACTAGCTTGTGCTCATGTGTCGACGGCTGTTACAGGGAACTCATAGCCACAAGTTTGTTGCGATGTGACATACGATGAGCAAGACCTGCCCCCTTTTCTTCCCGATCGAACACACACACATATTCTCTCACTATGGCTTATTGTTTACAAAGATCACAGGCATGTGTCGTCATGATGTAGACACTGAGCAGGGCGGCCGCCCTTGTTCGGGTCAATCAGATCTGGCATCAACCCGCACAAGATCGGCGCCACCGGACGTGGTCATGGTTATTGAATGACAGTCGGGTATATCATGGAGGATCATCTAGTACTGTTGCTCCGTGCTCTTCCTCTGGTGTCCTAGGGAGAACATGGGAGCGGACTTGGGCACTTGGCTCCCTTCAGTGCCTCGGAGCACCTTTGAGCCATTGAACTGCTTGGGAGTTGGAAAGCCTGGACACGAGCACAATCAGTCGAATATCCGTATCGACAAAGTTTGTTGGCATTTGGCCAATCACAGCAGATGAGAGCCAAAGGTCCTTGGGTGTTGAGCAGGAAGCGCCGTGAGTATCGTACCTTGAGGGTCATGTACTGATTATCGCTTCGTGTCGACAGAAAGGCTGGAACTCTGAAGTCCTTGCGTGTCAGCCGCGTACTGGATATCATGGTGTCGAAGCCCGCAGACTCGTTGCTGGCAATCCCGGCCTTGCTCTCGACGTCATCAACTCCGGATATGCAGTCGGGTAACTGGAGAACGAAAAGTTCTTTTCATTGTAAGTGTCCCTGGCTTCCTTGAGGAGCGTAATGTGCGGAAGCACCGCCGAGTCACGGCCAAGCTCCCAAACCATAAATTTGCGCGCCAATGTCGCACCTTACCTTTTTGCCATTTTGCTGTGTGGTGTTTTCGTGAGCACGAAATCGAAACTGGTAGAGGAGGAATTCTGCTGCTTCCGTTACAAAATGGGGTATCCGTTATAAGGTAAAATAAAATGTCTGCTTTCAACAAACCACAGGCCACAGTGGTGTAGTGGTTACCGCTCCGCTCTCCTAGAAAGAAAACTTGTATTTCTAGCTCTCTCTCTGTCTGGGCCCGTCCTCATCGAGGGTTTTGTTCGATCTCCAAAAGCCGTATTTTTATCTTTATTTCCTCATCCTCCTATTCCTGCTTTTGGAATTATTTATTCTTTTTGTGAGGTCGATCGGTTTGGCAAATCCTAGCTTTGAATATCACCTGTAAGAAGCATGGCTTGGACGAACAAGATAGCGTATTGAACCAAAGAATAACAAAATCCAATCGAGAAGAGTGCGAGGTTTGCCAAGGAAGGCTATTGAAAGTGGTTGCAGAAAAGTGATTCAGTATGGTATGAGACACAAGAAGAGACCCAAAGAAAGACTGGGAAAAGAGCAAAAAAGGAAAGGAATTCATTCCATTGTACCTACAAAACACGTGTCAGTCTGCTGCGAATCTTGGTATTGAAAGTTGGTGAGTGCAAAAGAAGAAGAACAAGAAAGAACCCAAGACGGTCCAAGAAGACTTGTCATCTAGGCAGAGAGATTACAGATGGACCCAAGACGATTTGCTAAGGGGGGGACTGGCTCTCTAACCTGAAATGCTACCCATGAAAAGCCCGCGCTGTCCAAGAGATAGGAAAAGACGGCATCGGTTATCTCGGACGTCGGCGCTTACAAACAAGCAAGAATAATTCCTTCTTAGAAACACAATCGCTGTTGTTGTGTGTATGTGTATTGTGTTTTTTTTTTTTTTTGCCCCCGGCCAGGGACCTCGTGTGAAATTAGTTCCAGAACTGTAATTATTTGAGCAAACCCCACAAGCTCAATATCCACCATAAATGTTCCCCTTGAGCCTTTCCTCTTGAAGTCACTATGGAAGGAGTATAACCTTTACAGATTACAGGGGGTTTAATGTCCTTTGACCCGCATTCCCATGTTATGACCGGACTAGTTGCTCTAGATCTCTTCTGATTTGCCAATTTCGTGGGGGGAAGTTGGACTAAATGTCCTTGCTTGGCCCACATGTCACATGGTCTGTTTGTTATAGTATCGCTACCCCCTGGACACATTGGCTGGGGGGCTCTCTTTTCATCCCCCTTGAGCCTCTTGGAGAAAAAAAGGCGCGCGTTATATTGGGAGTCAGTCAGAAGCCACATGGTTTCTTTATTCATTGTACATAAGCGGTGTATGTGCGTAAGTATGTGTGAGAGGGAGGGAGAGAGAGAGTGTGTGTGTGTGGCGCTCGGCCGGGGGAGAGACATGGTAACAGTGGTAAGCTAAGGACTAGATAGGAAGGCTTGATCAACTTTGCTGACGTGAAAAAAACCACACCCACACACAGAGAGAGAGATCCAGAGGTGAGGGAAACAATGGGTAGGGAGGGAGAAAAGAAATCCCACCCCATATGCTAGTCTATCTCGTCCGATACCCGGGGCTAGGAGGGATCGACACGGCCGCTTCGGTTCAAGCCGAGCTCGTGATATGTTACCCTGAGAAGGGGAGGGGCAAAAGATGCTCATTCAGATGCCAGCCCGGCACACGAGGTGGTTGCATGGTTTTTTCTTTATCGCCGAGCTGGGTCATGTATGATACGAGGACTTGTTGACTTGGATCTATTTTGAAACCATCATGAGATGATACCCTTCTTCGGATCAACGGTAGGTATATACTAATCTATCAGATAAGAGGGTATGTGTGTGTGTGTGTGTGTGTGTGTGTAAGTATGTGTAAGCAGATATGAAAAGTCTCGACTCTTAATAGACCACGCACACGACAGCGGAACAGAGGTTCCAAGTTGGTATGCAGTTCGTTCCGCGCCCAAGTCGCCGCGCTGTGGTCTTGAGAGCACAGTTGAAGGTGTTGTCCCGTCGACTTTGTTCATCATCTTGGGTAAACAGTTCGGCGATTGGAGAAGAGGCAATGATTCCAGACTTTCTCTCTTCAACCCACCCTCTTGACAAGTAAGTGGTTGCGCCGAGAGGACCGACTTCCGGGACGATAATGCCGGTCGAGATTGGACGAGGTCTCGGCCGGGAGGGAAGGGCACTCTGCCCTGGGACTGGACCCTTTGGACTGCGACGCGGCCGGTGAGAAACGAGACCCAGCTTCGGTTTCCTTTCCCCACAGTCATCTAGACTCACATGTTGCATTTCCCTCTCTCTGTATGTGGCCCAGACACGCGGGTGATCGGCTAGAGAGACAGAGAGAAGGGAGACATGGAGAGGAGAGAAACTCACGTGGCCGATGTGAGAGAGAGGTCTCGATTGGGATATCAAGACCGGCATCACGTGTATTCCTACCCGCAAAGACCGAGACCCACCGAGAAACGACGACGACGACGACGGTACGCCGGTACCGTTGCAACGGGAGAGAAACGGCCTTTGGGGGTGGGCCACAGCGATTATGTACGATGGCGGATCGGCTATCCATCCAGTCAATGATTGCGTGGGATGGGAAGAATAAGGAGGAGGAGGACATGTTGAACCATGGCCAAGACAACAGGCGAGGGGGACCCTATCTGCATATTGAGAAGCGAGAACAGAAAAAAGACAAAATGTCTTGGAGTTGTATGTGCACGTGTGTTGCGTGTATGTGTAAAAGGTCACTCACTACCTACTCACAAGTGGACCAGCCGCCAGCGGTTTTGGCAGACCAAACAGGCATGCGAATACAGCATGTTGGCAGAGAAGACCTGGGCAACAAGAATTAGGCGGGGTGCCGGCCTCAAAAGCTCATTCTCCGTGTCTAAGTATAGTCGAGTCCACTTTTCTTCCTCCCCCCTGTATCTATTCCTGTTAGGCCATGGGCTTTTTGACTCTTGACCATGGACTGAATAGGAAGAGCTACTTTGAAGATCTTGTGCCTATACTATAGCGCATTTCTTTGATGAATCATCCATATACTTTTTTTTTTGCCGAGATAGTGTCTTCTTCCATCGGTCGGCAACTACAAATGGAAGAAGAACGATTGAGGTTAGGCCTCGACTGTTCTGTCCCAGCCAACCACGTCAACCAGCTCGGCAGTGCTGTAGTGCCGTGACTTTGCCGTGGCCAATGCTTGGGTAGCAGATATTTCTTGGGTATTGGAGGGTCATGTTATAGGTTGTAAAGTGGTATGGTTACCTCGTCTTGGCGCAACCTACCTGTCTTGGCGACGTATTGCCGGGAGGAGGCGAAAAAGTGAAAAGAAGAAAATACTACTACAGCAAGAATAAAGTGCAAAAAAGATGGCCGACGCGGCTAAAGTGCATATGATGATAACAAAGGATCCAAGGTAACGAATGATACTATTCGGAAACCGAGCACGGCTCCGAAACCAATGAGTCCGTCCATTAGTCAAAGCACGCAATACTTTCAAACAAACACAACAAAGACGTTAGTTTGTTGGAACACACGCTAGAGTCTGATATTTTCTCTATCCTTTTTTCTTCTTGAATCCATACCCAACGCAACGCTGATGAAGTGACCTTGAGAGTCCAGACAAGACAAAATGCGCCCCCCCAGTCCCCTGGGCACTCGCGCTACTGTTTCCCAGTCGGGAAGGTGTGCGCCCACCCCAATGAGGCGGGAGATGCTCAATTAAGCGACGATAGCAATTTACAAGCTTAATTTGATACCTGCCTAGCCAGTGGTGCGTGCATCTCTATTTCGGATGACAGCCGAGAATGGGTGAGAGAGACACTATCTTTTGTCTTGACTTTCTTGTCTGTTACTCTTGTGTCTTGGGCCTGTCTTGGGTCGACAGTTATTGGCAATGATCTATTTACTATTTTCTTTTTCTTAACCCGCGAGCGGAGGTGTGGGAATCCTACATTACAGTAATAAACCACATCCTGGCTATGCACGCTATGATTATAATATCTATGGCGTGATCTGCATCTCAATTCCCCTCTTCTCTCGTCTGCCTCTCTACTCCTCTCCCATCCCATCGTCTATCAGGATGAGCAAAGTGCCGCGCCAAGCCGATAATTAGTTCAACTCTCATTTACATCTCAGCCTATATCATACTTGGTCTCGGCCTTGTTCGGGGGACTCTAGTTGAAATAGCTCCATTCCCCTCCCCCTTAGTCGCTCGTTGATTCTATCAGAGGAGAAGGGGCAGCAAACAAACCAGAAAAAGAAAAACATTGGCTGTCTAATAAGGGAAACAAAAAGGCACAACAACTACTTTTCCCTCCCTCTCTGGCAGCAATGCTCGGCTTCATCGCCACCTGGTTCACCGCGGCGACGGCCATCGCCGTGGTCTTCTTCAGCAATGCGGCATCGTCATTCCCGACGCACGTGTGCGCAACCAATGCTGCGCCGCAGGTGACGCTGGATCTGAACGCGTCGGTGCTCAACTCGGGCCCCCGGCCGTGGGGGCTGGTCTACCTCAACGACACCATTGCGCTGGCGGCCGTCAACTTTTCGCTCGGCGTCCTCGACGTCTCCGAGCTCCAGCCCAAGCTGCTGAACCTGCTCCCCATGCCGCCCTCGTACTACATCGGCAACGACGACTACAACGAGGACGGCTATGGCTTCCGCGACATCAAGCTCACCGCGGACAAGGAGAACGCCTATATTGCGACGGGCTACGGCGCCGTCATCTATGATGTGCCGCGCGCATTGGCCGGGCGCAACGACTCCGTGGTCGGTGTCCTGAGCAACGGCGGTCTCACGGGCCGCAGCTCTATTGAACTGCAGATTACCGCCGACGACAAGTTTGTCTTCGTCAGCCAGGAATTTGGCGCCAATGCCACGCTGCAGCGCGGCGCCATTGAGGTGTACAACATTACCCGGCATGAGAACCGGACCGTCGAGAGTCACTGGCGCGGCGTCATCGCCCTTGGCTTCGCCACCATTGGGCAGCAGTTCTCGACCGACCACAGCCTGCTGTTTGTGACGAGCGAGATGAACGGCACGGCCACTTCGCTCAACGAGACCTCGGGCATCATCAGCGTACTGGATGTGGCCAAGCTGCGGACGTACGTGAACCAGGCCCTGATCAAAAAGGTCGACGCCGGCTGCCACCCCGTGCGCGCCGTCATGTCGCGCGACGGCCGCCACCTGTGGGTGTCGCAGCGCGAGGCCAACCAGGTCATGGCCTTTAGCACGGCCCAGCTGTCCGACAATACCTCAACCAGCGCCCTCGTTGCCACCGTCAACACGGGCACGTCGCCCATTGGCATCACCGCCGTTAACAACCACATTCTGACGGCCGACTCGAACCGCTTCGGCTACAGCAACGCTAGCACGGGCATCACCGTTGTCAATGCCGCCGGTGCCATCCAAAACGGTCGCATCAGCTTCCCCCAAATCCCCACGGGACCGTTTCCGCGCGCCCTCGCCGTCAGCCCCGACAGCAACACTGTGCTCGTCTCCGAATTTGACGGCGGCACCATTCGCGCCATAGACGTCAGCTCCTTGAACGCTCTAAGTCCCTAGTTGCATTATTTATGATTAGAGAGCATATTTCCATATCTGAAATCAATATTGAATTTTTATCCAGCATTCTGGAAACGCCGTGCCATGATTGGTGATGTCAAGTACTTGCTTGCTTTGTTTCAGGGGAAAAGATAGAAAAGTGGGAAAAAAGGAAGCTGCTGGGAAATATCGTGATTCATGAAACCCTCGTATTTATATCATTGCAAAACTAGCTCCATCCGTTATCTCTAAGCTTGACGAATTTGCTATATGCATGCGCCGACACGGACGGTTTGATCGTCTCCAGGGCATTTAGCCAATCCACCTCGGTGAGCTCGTCGACACCGTCTTGGTCGAATCTTTCCACACCAGCCTTGGCAGCAGCGATATGCAGGTTCTCCAGATCGGCACCACTGAATCCGGTACACTTTCGGGCAATCGGTTCGAGCGCCTGGAGCTGTTCCTCGGTATAGGAAGGAATCACATTCCGTACCCGGGTCTTGAGGATATCAGCCCGTCCCTCCTCGTCGGGCAGGTCTACAAAGATGCTCGTGCCCAGTCGGCCAGGTCGTAGGATGGCCGGGTCAATCATGTCTGGTCGGTTGGTGGCGCCAATCACGTACACGCCGGCCCGGCCATCCATGCCATCGAGCTCGGTGAGGAGCATGTTTACCACTCGGGCACTGGACTCGGCAATGTTGTCTCCACGACGCGGCACCAGGGCGTCCAACTCATCAAAGAAGAGGATGCAAGGTGCTGATGATCGAGCTCGAGTAAAGACCTGACGCACCGATCGTTCGGATTCACCGACGTATTTGTTGAGCAACTCGGGTCCCTTGACCGAGATGAAATTGGCTTTGGCCTCGTTGGCCACTGCTTTGGCGAGCAGAGTCTTACCGCATCCAGGCGGGCCCCAGAGTATCACTCCCGAGGGTGATTGCCAACCAAACTTGGAAAAGAGGTCGGGTGTATCGATGGGCCGAATGATGGCCAGTGATAACTCTTTCCGGACGTTTTGCAAAGCACCAACCTGAGCCCAAGTCGTGTCTGGTATCGTCGTGAATCCCTCTCGCTTTGCTGATGGCTGGACCTTTGACACTGCTTTTACAAGATAGTCTTGCAAAAGTCCTGTGCTCTCTTGGCTAATAGTCTGAGTTCCGACAAACTTGTCGGCTTCTAGTTTCCGGAGAATATTTGCGCGTCGAGGTGGTACGCCTTCGTAGCTCTCTCCGCCTTGTGACTCCAACTCCTGAATAGCTCGCTCCTCGTGCTGCAGCATGGCGCGCTTTAACATGTCAGCCTTGGCAAGGGAGACGAGGTCTCCCAAATCAGCACCGACGAAACCCGGAGTCATTTTGGCCACGACCTTGAGATCCACATCCGGTGAGAGCTTTGATTTTCGGGTGAGCGCCTGCAAAATGGCCAATCGAGCATCCTCGTTTGGTACGCCAATGTTGATTTCCTGATTAAAACGACCAGCTCTGCGCAGAGCCGGGTCAATGCTGTCGGGTCTGTTTGTCGCAGCAATGGTGATGACCGGCTTGCCGTCTGTCTTGTCCAGGCTCAATTCGTCCATGCATGTAAGCATCTGTGCCACTATACGCTTTTCCATCTCCCTCTGTGCATTTTCTCGCTTGCCCATGATGGCATCAAACTCGTCAATAAAAACCAGGCAAGGCGCAAGTGTCTTGGCTTCATCGTAGAGCTCTCGAATCTTCTTTTCAGACTCTCCAGACATGCCGGCGATGAGAGCAGGGGCGGACACGGGAATATACGATACACCGATAGCTGCAGCAAAAGCGTTGGCGAGCATCGTTTTTCCACAACCAGGGGGGCCATAGAGGAGAATACCGCGCGACGGATTGAGATCTGCCTCCAAGTATGCGCTGGGGTGTCGCATCGGACGAGCAACTTCCTCATAAAGGAGCTCTATAGCATCGTCCATGCCGCCAATATCTGCCAGAGATACTCCAGTCGCTGGAGTCCGATCCACGGGCTCCTTCTCTTTTGACTGCCGTGTCCTGGCCTTCTTGGGCTTGGGCTCTCCATTGGGTTGCCTGTCCACAGTCACGACAGCAGAATCCACGGCCATTCCGTTGGCTGGGGTTGCAGTGCTCCCGGTGGTAGGCTGTTGATCTGACGTACTCGGCGAACGCTGCCTCCTTGCCACATTCCAGGATTTGGTGAGCTGCTTGTTCATAAGAAAGTAGTCTCGTTCCTTGGCCTGGGGCGTCGCACTCCCCGAGACGTCGTCCATGGCCTCATCTTCATCGTCTGCCTCATCCTTTTTGCGCTCTTCCTTTCTAAAATGAAGGACGCGATAGATGGAGTCCTCCAGCGGCTTTTTCTTCTCCCGAGCCAGGCTGGAGTTGGATCGCTTGATGGTATCATAGACGGCAGACACGGTGAACTTTGGCGGCTCGCCAGTCCTGGCCGTCTTTTCGGCCTGATCGTTTTCAAGCTTGATTACGATCTGGTAGATATCGCGATCCAGGCGCTGCGTTAAAGCCGGCATCTTGGAAAGCGGTTTGCTATTGTGAGTGGGCAAATTGCCGTGGTCGATTTCATCGCTTTGGGTGAAAATGAATTTCGAAAGAAAAATCGGCCTTCCGTGAAAATAAAGTGGGGCCGCTCTCTCAATGGGGGGTGGACCCTGGATTCTCGCCATGCAAATCGTTTATGGTATGCTTTTATGACCCTGCTCGCCCAACATTGCCACGCGTGAATCAATGATGTTATGAAAATGGTCTATAACAGCTGGCGAAAAAAAAAAAAAAAAAAAAAAAAAGAATTTGTAGAATCTCAAGAAATCTGCATGGCATCTATCTTTTGCAAGTGACAGACGCGCACTATCATACAGTGCACTTGATATATGCATACAGAGCATATTTGCCTGGAAGGAGAATAAATTTCCGTGAGCCTGCAAGATATAAGCAGGAGAGAAAGGAGAGTCTTGTTTTCCAAGTATATAGTAAAGTTTCACTCCGTCAAGTAAACATCCTTATACATTTTCCCCCAAGTCGTCTTCGCCGGTCAAAAACTAACCGCAGCCACCTTCATCTCGACGGCTCATCTCTTTGACATTGGAGTTACAAGGTCTGCAACTTGATGAGAATTAGCCATAAATTCGTCAAGGCAAAGAAGAAAACAGTGTACTTGAACCAAGTCAAAGAAAAAGAAATTTCAACATAAAAAGTTACAAGCATCCAATTTCAGGGTGCCCAAGGTAGGTACCTATTCAAAAACCTTCTTTTCTGCTGGCCTGGCTTTTCCACCACGATCAAGGAACGAGTCAAGCAAAAAGAGACCGAAACATCCCTGTCAAGCGCTAAACTAGCACCCCGCTATCGATAAGAAATGACCCGGTATTTTAGCAGCGTTTTGCTCACCACACCCGCAACCCACCCTGGCACCAATGACGAATGATGCCGATTCAATCCCCCATGCGTTTGATCGCATTCCACTTTGCCCAGGGACTTGACTGGGACCGGACATGCGCCCCGACGACCATTCGCATTTCAACCACCATGTCACGAGAGCAACAAGAAGGTGAACTGTTACAACAAGAGACTGCCCTTTTTTTTCGCACAAACCCCATCTTTCTTCTCATTGTCCTATTGATTCACCTACTTTAGCATTTTCTACATCACCTCTAACCAGACATGGGCAACAATAATAGCCGTATAACGGCCCAGGATCGGTACGTCTCTTATCTGCTCTCTCTCTATCTGGACGAAAGCCCACACCTCCGACCATCGCAACACAAGCACACGCTGCAGCGCCCGACAGCTTGACCACTATATTGTTCCGCCCAGCAATGACAAGACGAAATGTAATCAACTAACTCTTAAAATTCTCTCTCCAGGGCGATCCTTGACCTTAAACTCCAGCGCGACAAGCTGCAACAGTACCAGCGGCGCATCCTCCCCTTGGTCGCCCGCGAGACGGACATGGCGCGGCAAATGCTGGCGGCAGGCGACAAGCCGCGGGCCCTGCTGGCGCTGCGGCGCAAAAAGTACCAGGAGCAGCTGCTCTCGCGGACGGACCAGCAGCTGCAGCAGCTCGAGCAGCTCGTGCGCAACGTGGAGTTTGCCCAGATCCAAAAGGACGTCGTCTTTGGCCTGCAGCAGGGCACAAAGGTCCTCAAGGAGATCCACGCCGAAATGGGCGGCATCGAGCGCGTCGAGCTGCTCATGGGTGAGAGCGCCGAGGCCATTGCCTATCAGAATGTGAGTCGAGTCCCCCTCCCCGAGCCCTGGTGGCAATCACAAACACTTCTTTTCTGTCGCCTCCCTTGGCTGGACACAATACTCATGCGATTTAAACACAATAGGAAATCAGCGAAATGCTCGGCCAACGGATAACGAATCAAGACGAAGAAGAAGTTGAAGACGAATTAGCCGCCTTGGCAGCCGAGGTCAATGGAACCACGAAATTACCAGATGTGCCGCAGGACAAGTTGCCCGACGCACCCCAGACCGAGCCCGAGACAGAGCCTGCAAGAGTACAGGAGCGGCAAGAAACAAGAGAGGCAATAGCTGCATAATCGATGGAGTGATGAGCATCCTTATCGCATAGTTACGGAGTACGGGGCCAAGTATTATAGCGTTCGATTTACCACAAATGATACTCATATATACACAAACACATGTATATTCATGACAGAAAACTTTCAGTGGCTTTGCAGTCCTTGTTGTTATGCATATCTACATGAAACGCTCATATGCAAGCCAAATCTTTCCACTCGAATCTTGCCTCAAGCGCTCATGTTCATGAATGTATACCATTAACCATGGCCAGTCTTTCCATATGCCATCCAGGCAAACTCCTTTTAATGCAATGCTGCCAAACAAAATGGGTATCATGCGACAAGAAATCGTGGGCCTCCTGTGCACTCGACGCGAATCTATAGTGTACCTCGTTCAACGCGTTTCCACTTTCAAATATTTTCATAACGGAGTTGTCCATACTTCTTTGCCCAGTCGCTCGTGCATAAGCCTCCAAGCGGACGACGAATAGTGCCTGTCAAAGATATTCGTCGATACAAGATATGTTGTTTCTCCCAGATATCGACAGGCGATTTCACCAGGCGACATTTCTCTTACTTCTTTGGTCCCATGTTATTGGACATGTGGACTACTGGTCTAATACTCAGTAGTGATTAGGTACAGGCCGATAGGTGTAGTCTGGGCCGGGAGGCGGTTGTTGAATAAATGCTTGATCGCGACCCGGGTCGCGAACGATGATACGTTCTTGGGGTCTCTGATAGCCGTACGCCAGCTCGTCCGGGTAGTGCGGTTCATGCCTGGCCTGTGGAGGCAGAACTCTCTCAACCGGGACATATGCGTCGACGGCACTGCCACGAATGGCATGATGGCTTGCAGAGTCTAGAAATGGACGACTTGTATGTGCCGGTCGAAAGACATCGGCACCATACGGTAAAGGCTCGGGATGATGTCCAATGTGCGATCTGACTGGAATAAGGTGCGAGTGTGGGGGTTCTGCCGGTTGTTGAAGGACACGAGTTGGCCTCGAGTCGTAAACGTCGGTGTAAGTGACTGCTGGCCGATCAAGGCGTCTGTCTGGCTCGCGAACCGGGACCCGGCGGAGAAAATCAACTTCTCCTGGTTGTCGTGGGTCATATTCCATGTCTTGCAAGGATCGGTGAGCGTCAGTTGATCTATTTGTTGCCCTTGGGTTTAGATCATCAAGCACGATTGGATGGTCTCTCGAACTAAGAGCAAACTCGTCCCGCCCGTTCGACCTAGGTTCATCCACGTAGACTGTAGTTGGTCTCGATCTATAAAGCACTCGTCCGGCATCTCTATATGCTCCGGCTTGGGGGTGAGAGATCGGAGATCGAGACCTCCGCTCAAAGGATCTGGTGACTGGAATTGCGTGGCTGATGGCCAGACCATCTGGCCGAGCTTGACTCGGCACGCGGCGACTCGGTTCGCGATGAACTTGAATGAATCCTGCACCAGAGAATAACTCCGGTTGCTCTGTGAATCGTGTACTAACCTGTCGGCGGCTTGATGGCAACTCTTCCGGACCCAAAAAAACGGTAGAGGCTGTGGGACCATCCGGGCGTGGGACTACAGAACGATCAACAACACGAGGCGCCTCAGCAACTCTACCCATCTCCGGGTGGAAAGGATACGAGGTCGCACGGTCGCGAATTTGAGATGCACCGGGCGAGTGAGGTTCGATGGATCGGACCAGCAAATCCTGGAATTGGCTCCTGACTGGAGACATAGCATGAGGACTGTAATCGAGACGGTTAGCCGCTTGCCCAACTTTGGGCATGTTGCTGTCCGCGACTCGGACCAAAATTGGTGACTGCCCACGAGACCTGGAAGCAATAGGCGGCACATCCTGGCGTGTATACGATCCCGATAGTGTGGGAGCAGCAGACTGAGGCACGGTTCGTTCCGGTTCACGAACATACTCCAGGTTTCTGGGTACAGACACGGTAGCCATCTCAGGCAAGCTTCCGCTCGCATACTTATCTCTCGGAGACCTTGGGGATCCAGGAACACGCCTAAATGTTTCCGCCACCTGCTCATACCGTTTGAATCTCTGTTGGGTCTGCCTGGCCGCTTTTCGTTCCTTTCTAGTCAACTTTCTGGGAGGCGCAGGCGACACCAAAGAGATAACCAAAGGCTGATGTCGCGGGCTCCGGGCGGAGCTGGCCCTAGAGGGCGCTGGGGGATTCTGTGCCAGGGCATGCGCTTCAGCCGCATTAGGTCCTGGGTCCGATGGAACTGCAAGCCTGGCGGCTGCGGGTACTTGCTCTTCTTCGGTGCTGTCTTCATCCGAATCCTCATCGTCGGATATTTCAATGACCTCTCGAAGAATCTCATCAAGCTGGTCACGGCCGGTTTCCTCATCGCCCCGCCACTTGACGATGATGTCCAAACATGGCTGCTCCACAGCTTTTCGAGCATTCTCCCACTTCTGGCCTTCCCTCAAGAGATCATCATATCTTGTCATGGTATGTCTGATATGAGAGAGGGCAGCTAGTTGAACTCGCCGGGAGAGCGGCAAATCTCCAGCCATGCCAACCTTCTCCCTGCCATTGAAAAATTTGTTATCCTAAGGAGAGCATGATCAGCATCATGGTGCTCCACCATGCGAGGAGAAAGAGCCAAACCTTGTCAAAAGAGTGACGCAGGATGTCGATTCGGTTGGAATTTGGAATCCGCGGAAACAGATCTCTGAGGACAGCATCAGCCTCTTTAAGGATCTGATTGCGGTCCTTGGGTATGCTCTCAGGGCGTCCCGAGGCAATCTTCTGCGGCATGATCACGCCACTCGCTGTAAGGCTATCTCGAGCCTGGTCCACAATGCGCTCACGGAAATGGTAGCCCAGTCGATGGGTATGACTGTGTACAGATTCGTCTGTAGATTCCTAGATGAGGAAGTACATGAGCGTGGCTGATAAGTAGACTTAGACGCAGACCAAAACATACTGAAACGATGAAGATCATGGCGTCTTGCTCGCGCGAAATATCTTTGCACATTTGTGTGAGTTCCGGGTTGCCCAGCGCTATGAACTCATAGCCGGGTGGTGGTGTTCGCTTGGCTGTAGTCTGTTGCACGTAAGCACTACGAATACCTGAATTGTTCTTTGAACCTTGAGTACCTGGGTCTCGAGGATCTTGTCCTTCTTGTCGGCATTTTCAGCTATCTCAAAGTAGCTCTTATGCTTCAACTTGGGCGCAGGCGCTTGCTTGAGGGCATTCAACGTGGAGTAGATTGAAGGATCAGCCTGAGCCATCCTGTCCATCTTATTGTGGCGTGCTTTGGCATGTTTCCCAATGGCCGGAAGCGCCAGCTTCCTGCTTTCTCGACCCATATCGAAAGATTGCTACCCTTACCATAGCAGCTCTTGCTTCGAAGATGAATGTGGAATACGAGAAAAGCTATGAGATATTAAAGCAGGCAGTGTTCCAGATGATTCCAAGGCAGATCAGGTAGATAGGTTGATACACACGTCTACAGGTTGTGATGACACTTCTACCAGCCGGCTGGAAGCTCGAAATGAAGAATGATTTGCTCCGTGTCCGAGACTTGAGGTGGAGGAGAAAGAAATCACAGATCACACGAGATGGAGGTCCGCACTTGATCGGCTCCTATGTGCTCACGGCTGACAGGTTTGTGGCAGCCGCTGATGATGAGTTGTGCAAACGCCACAGAGCGCTCAACCAAGGTCCAGGTACGGTTTGACAATAGCGAATTTTCGTCAAGTCGGTAAGACTGCGGTGATCCTTGACAGGGGGCAGAGATGGTGACTCAAATCGCGTTGTAGCGGCCGCCAGGTCAGCAATCCAGAAAACCCTCCACGTCCTGCGTAACCGGGGACCTCAGTAAAGAGTGAACGAAAGCAGTCACCAAATGGACCGTCGTGCTTCAATAAGGCAAGACGGGTGTCCCGAGAAGAAGAGAGAAGAAAAGACAAGACTGTAACCAGGCAGGATGGCAGAAAGCACAAACGCAGGGCATCCAGATTTATGTCCGATCGATGGGGGAAACACGAAAGAAAAAAGAAAAAACTTGATGACAAGATAGGCAAGTTCGCGTCCTGGTAAGAAACCGGGCGTCAGTAGGGCGTTGTGAGCATTGGGCTGCTCTCGTTTACACAGGTGACAGAGCCTGAAGTGATGAGGTTGACAAGGGAAAAGAAAAAGTGGGCTGCCCGTTAGGTGCGTCTTGGGGGTGGAATGCTTGGCATCCTAAGGTAGCCTGGCAGTCAATCGCTTCCATCAATCTGCACCGCCACAATCCACGCGAATTTAGTATAGAGCAGGACAGCCTTGCTTGTTTGGGGGGTTGAGGCGCGCTGCGGGTTTTGTCGACATGCACCAGCCACATCTTCAGTCTCAGCCCGGCAATTTCCCGAACAGACCCGGTCCTCAATTCTTGCAGCGAAAGAAAGCGAGCTTGAGAAGGAACGACGACATCTCCCATCCCTTCAATCCACTTCGCAACCCCTTCACATCGCCATGTTGTCCCGATCAGCATTCCGCGCAGTCAGAGCCGCAGCTCCTCAGCGGACCGTTGCCCGGGCTGCCGTGCGCAGCTACGCTGCCGCCGCGACCCAGGACAGCAAGCCCCCGATCGCTGTCTACGGCCTCGATGGCACCTATGCCACTGCTCTGGTACGACGACCCCTTCAACCAACCCGCCTCTACAACTATCCGAAGCTGGCCGTCGACCTGAGTTGCTGGTCAATTGGCTCCGCGCGATGCGTCGAGAGGGTCCAGGGCATTCAATGGTTTCGTCGTCGGACTAACACATGAGCTATTTAGTACACTGCTGCCGCCAAGTCCTCCTCCCTCGACCCTACCGCCAAGGCGCTCAGCACCCTGAACGACGTCGTCTCCAAGGACTCCAAGCTCGCCGCCATTCTGAGCACTCCTACTCTGTCCGATGCCGACAAGAGCGCCATTGTCGCCGAGCTGCAGAAGTCTCTCGGTGCCGCTGGCTCCAACGCCACCATCAAGAACTTCCTGTCCACCCTGGCCGAGTACAACCGATTGAGCATCCTTAAGGGCGTCTGCGACAAGTTTGGCGAGCTGATGAGCGCTTCCCGTGGTGAGGTTGAGCTGATCGTCACCAGCGCTACGGTACGTCACTGGAAAACAAGAGAAAGCGAGCAAAAGCAAGCGATGAATCGGAATTGTGGCTAACGCGACCATTGAAACAGCAATTGGACAACAAGACCCTCAACCGCCTCGAGTCTGCCGTTGCCAAGTCCCAGTACGTTGGCCAGGGCAAGAAGCTCAAGGTCACCAACCAGGTCAACCCCGACATTGTTGGTGGACTCGTCGTTGAGATTGGCGACCGTACCATCGACCTTTCCGTCTCTTCCAAGATCGCCAAGATGAACAAGCTCCTTACTGACACCCTGTAAACTATCTTTTCTTTGTCTAGGCGAGAGGACTTGTGATAGGTGAGGCGAGTGCGGCGAGAATATCCGGTGTTCTCATTTGAAGGGCCCGTTGTGTATAGCAGCTGAAAATAGAAGCATTTTGTCTCCCAAATTCCACGGCACGATTTCCGAATGGCAAGAATGTGATCAAAATAACGAGCACGACTTGAAGCACTGCTCATAGGACAACAATGCTTGAAAGCCACCAAGATGACAAGACACCCTGGATGAGAAATTCTCTGCCAAATGTTGCATACAACCTAGATGCCACAGCCGACGGAAAATACGTGAACATGTTGCCAACACTATCGAAACCAAAAACATATGCGCACGATATCTCGGTTGGATTGAGAATTTGGATGCTTCAGGAGCCGTGTGCCGCAAGCACGCCTGGAAACGCCAATTGCACCAGCCCTCGACATTCTGTTCACCCAGAGACAAGTCAAATATGAGATGATTAGGACATGTCGAGCTGCGACTTACCATATGTACAGCTCATGAGCCTTCAAATACTACGTGTAGCAGTTCTCAGTCCACGTATCGTAGTGTATGTGCCACTATCGAGCCAAAATTATCGACGAGCCAGGCTGAGTGATGTTGATTCGCAATTGCCCTTGGGATTCTTTTCCTACTCACGAGCATTTCAGTATTATGATTTTTTTCTAGGAACAAGGTTCAGGACCACAGGAATCGAAAGTATAAAGCGTCATGAAGAACCACCTCTGAACTGATCGTGGACACTGGAGTCAGTTTAATATTGTAAAAGGAAGGAGAAGTTTGCGGGCTTGGGGACATCAACGAACACTTTTAAAACTCCAATGACAATCAGGATTGATGTGGTTTGCCGTCAAAGAAGCCCGAGGCTCTACATGAGCCCGTATACGAAGCACCGTAGCCAGCAACACCTGTTCGAATATAGCAAGTAATATCCACTGAAGATATCACAAGGTCTTCATCTTTCATGAAGCTTTATATAAGACATCCTTGCAAACAGCTGCAATAAAAGGCATAGTCTCTTTGGATGGAGAAACATAAGAAGACAAGAAAAAAAAAATATAAAGGCTTTCTTCCTATAAAAGGCAGATCTGGGCCACTTGAGGAATCGAACAACCGACCCCAGAAAGATGATCCATTATTTTCGATGGCCACGCTTCCAAGATTTGACAAATTGGCCAATTGGGTCGTTCAGCAACCGAAATGCAGAGTGCGTTCACATGGTCAAGCTGAATGGCACTGAAAATCATCTTATCTTGAATGAATAAAACTTCTCGATCTCGGGATGGCCCAAATGTGCACCTTGCCTAGCTTTGGCCGCATCACGGCGCCCATTGCGACCAATGCGAGCGAAAAGGTAAAAGAAATGAGAAATTGAACGAACAAAAGGTGATTCGTTCCCATGCCTAGCTATCAGAGAGCTGTGTTGAAACTCTGTTAGCATTGAGTATAGACAAGGATAGCGTCGTACATGTGGTATGGGCATGATCCACGGATAATGCCATTTCAAAAGGGCTGGGGATATGAATCTGGGACTGCAAATACTACAATGTAACAGGCAAAAATGACCCATCAATAAGTTTGTTTACAAGCTAGCTAGTAAAACGGTCTGGTTGGCTGGTTGATTTCTGTGGTATCTGGTTTGGCAGTACTGAATCTTCTATCCAGTTACAAGGTCTATTTCATTACGCTCGAACATGTCTCATTCATCTACTAAGGCAGCTCTTATAGGGAAACTCCTATTCAATGCCTTTCATTTGATGGCCTGGATGGATGTACCATTAGATCATTGTTTCGCGAACCATGGGAACTTTTTCTTCCCGTCATACATGCCACCAGCTGGATTTTCAACTTGGCAACTTCGCTGGTAGATGTCCTTTGGTTTATTGTTAGTTTCAACTTCTCTTCAAGGAAAAGGGTGCCCAGCTTACCTCCTCATCCGTTGGCATCAGACAATCTAGGATGAGTTCCCTCGCTGTATCGTGCTTGGAGAGATTAGGATACGGCGTTCCTTGACTCTTGATTATAGGCAAGATGATCTCTCCCAAGATTTCGTATTTCTTCCAATTAACGCGGTCGCCGTCTTGTCCGATAAAAGTCATGCTTCCTTCCTCGGCAGAGACAAGATCTCGACGATGTAGAGGCATGTAGGGAATTCGCGGTAGTGGCGAGTTCTCCCATGCCAGACGATAAGCAAAATGACTCTTCTGTGAACCCATTAGGAGCACCAGCCGCGCAAAACGTTTCTGGACATCGGCCGCCACGAGATTACGTGTCTGTGAAAGGCGGTGTACAGCTGTGCCGTTAATTCCAGCCAAGACCGCTGCCAGACCATTATAGTTGTTGAGCTGCCGGAGCTTCAGAGCAATGTTCATAAACTTCTCGAGCATCTGGGCACGGTGTTTTGCCTTATCCCTCATCAACACCATGTTGGCCACCCATTTTGCGATGTGATTGAAGTGGTTAATCATCCGATTTACATTCTTCATACTTGCTGAATTCTCCTTTTGTTGTGCGTTGAGGCTCACGTGCCGTACAAGGTCCCGGATGCGGATCGAAGAGAACATGACCCAATCTAACCTCGTCAACTCGTCGGCAATGTCATCGTCCGACGTGTCCATGAAGATATGGTATCTGAACTTGGTCAACGGCATGGTGTACGTAGGTACCATTGTCGCGGCTTCGTGTTCATAGTCTTCATATGAGTGAAACTGGAACTGGTGGAATTTTAGCGAGTTGGAGGAGTCCGTCAGCAGTGATGAGCTTGCAGACGGCCTCCTGTCGACCGGCTCGCTCACGCTCAATAAGCTCATACTTTCTGGAAGGTCGAGGCTACCCGCAAGGCTAACCGACGGGTGTTTCGGCGCACTCATGTGGCTCGCAGTCTCGGCATCATCATCTTTGACCCATCCGGAATCGTCTTCATCAAACACGCTTAGATCCAGGACACGCCGCATTTGCTGGGCCGCCGCGCTGAAAATGGGTTCTGCAGAAAGATTTCGGATGAACTCTTCCAGGTTCCTCCTGATTGTAGGCTTCGCAAAGTCGCCGGGGTAGGATGAAACCCATTTTGCAACGGATTCAATAATGCGAAGTTGTGTGGCGGTCTTGGTTAGATAGTGAGAGGGTTTCTCCTCCTTGACACGTTCCAGCCGTGTCAGTATAGCGGACAGCAGCGCACTAGGAGCAGCGAATTTGCGATACAAGCAGAGAAATACGTCGGCGAAATTCGAGTCGGCTCTGGAAAACTTGGGCGCAATCAAGCGATCGACGAGCTCGTCAAAGGTCAAGCCAACCTTCTTAGCTGGACGATCAAAACTCAGGTCATCCCCGCGTTGGAGAATTGGGATGTCCTCGGAATAGCGATTCGAGTCAGCCTCAAACTCGTCAATTTCTCGAAAAGTCCCCGTGCCTGGTCGGTCGAGGCGGATGCCAGTTGTACGAAGCATGCTGGAGACAGTTGTCTCGTCATTTGCACTGTCATGATCCAATCCCGTTCCTGTTGGTCACCCTGGGGGTTAGCATGCGGCCCGCGAATACACGAGTTGATTGAATGACGCATGTAAGGGAGATGGTTATATTTCATTGGCACATGCCTGGTTGGGAAAATCCCTTGAGGAGGGACATGTCTGAGCTGGCACGGCTGTGCTTGCTGTGCTGGCTTAGAGGCCGGCCTTTTGAGGGGTCAAATGGCTTGTCTAGGTGGGCTGCAGAAGCAGCTCGCCTCCTGCCAATTCCCTCTCCCGATTCGTCTGAACGGTGTTAGTATGCGGAGGATGCATCACAAATAGTTGCTTTTGCAGGCGCGTGCGCCGCAACATGCTTGCTCGAGACCAGGGCACGGTCGAGCAGATAGCAATATCACAAATAACGCCGCAACCGCCTGCAACAGTAAATATCCACTTACCCTGTCGACCCAAAATCAACGCCTTCAACAGAAACGACAATGGCATGCGCGCGCTCTCTGGCTTGCTCGATGCCGTTTTGAAGCTGCCGATGCATGATTTACACGCAGCAGCCAGTCCTTCGGTATCGATTTGCCTTGCGCTCTCTGGGTTGTCGCACTTGGTAGCGACCAGAATAGTTGGCAAGGACGACTTCACCAATGCGGCTAAACATAAGATTTTAGCATAAATACATCTCGCAGATCCGCATCGTCATTTTTCTTATAGCGGTGTCTGGGCAGGCAACACTCACTCAGTGTCTGGGGCAATTCAATGATGCTCTCTCGGTTCATGACATCGTAGAGCAGCAAGACGCCGTGTATGGCTGGCATCATGGCGCCGCCTACTTGCCTCGGCCATTGTATCTGCCTGTCGGGGTCTACATCGAAATACTCGAGGTCCAGCTCAAACAGAGTGACGGCATACGGAACATGATCGATGTTGATCCGCGCCGTCGAGGGTTGCGAGCTAGGAGTCCTCGTGAGGGACAGGGCCTTTTGTATGAAGTGTGATTTGCCGACGCCATTGGCGCCAATGACCACGATATTAATACTCTCCATGGTCGTTCGCGCCGGGGGCTGCACATTCAGGGTCAGCGGACGGTTCTGCTTCTTCTGCAAAGATCCAAAACTGCAACGGTCTCAGCTCAGGATAGCGTGGCAGGCAGGCATACACGATCATCGGTTTGCTCTTCTACGTCCGACGACTTTCTCCTTGGGACTTGAATTCGTGGCACTGGCTGGAGGTTAGGGGGTGGAGTCTCATGGCGGAGGTTCTCTGGAACAGGTGAGCGGGTCGGCTTCCTGGCGGCGACGTCGGCCTTGTCGGCGGCGTACTGTCGCTGGAAGAAGGGGTCGTCGACAATGGACTCTGAGGACGATAGGGAATCGGACGAGACCGGCTCGTCGCCGTCGTGAATCGAGGCGCTCGTGCGGGAGGCAGAGGTCGCGGTGGTTGCGGTGGTCGCGGTGGAAAACCTCGAGGTAACGGAGGGCGAGGGGAGGGAGGGCGCAAAGGAGTGCGCGACGGAGGCGTTTGAGGTCTGTCGGCTCCGGCCGTGCTTTTGAGATTCGGAGCGGCGGTGATGGGGAGTGCCCGTCGAGTGCCTATGAGAATGCTGAGCCTTTTGGTCGCGGGAAGCCATGAGTGATTCTGCATAACAGTTTTCCCTACCCGAAACGAGACGACTACCTGCAGCAGTAGCAGCGGCAGCAGCAGCAGCAACAGACAGGAACAGCTGCGCCTATGATATTGGAAAAATAAACGCAGCCAGCAACCAAGCAAAGAAGCGTATCTCTCCCCGGCGGTTGGAGCTACGTACGACGGGGTTATTGCGACCAGCTTCCCAGGTGGTTCGGATTGGTTGCCTCGAGGTCGTGGCAACTATATCTCGATTGGATTGGATGGGTTGCGTTCAAAGGAGGCGCCGTCAAGGTTTAGTAGCTACGTCGAGCGTCTGTTTGTCTGGCTTGGTGTGCTTGTGCTGTGCCCGTGGGGTTCGAGCCGCCGGGAGGAGGGTAATGTAGGCAAGGTAGGTAGGTAGGGGAGGGAGAGGTCTTCTGGCCCGGGCCGGTGTGGTTGGTTGGTTGGATGTGGTCCGCGGGTGTTTGGCGGGTGTGCGTGCGTACACTAGATAGTACCTTAGGTACCTGTCCGAGGTCCCAGTGCGGACGACGTATGGGCGTGCGTTTGCATGTACTACGTCTCCCTTGTGTATGCTTGAGCTTGTGCGTTGTATGGTGCATGCAAGCACCAAGTGCAGTGTGGGGGCACTTTTGAGGAGGTATTGGCAGACAAAATGTGAGATATGTGATGAATGTGTGTGTATGTATGCAACGTAGTGGTAGGAATCTATCGTCCTGCAGGTTGATGCAGCTGCCGCTGTCTGGTATTCAGCTGCTTGGGGCTAATGTAGAAACAAAGCTTAGAGCATGGGAAAGTATCTCTGTACAAAGTATGTCCCAGTAATCTTGGGCATCCTCGCCGATGGAGGAGGATCCAATTCACCTTATTACACGTAATTATGTTCATGATTAGTATTTGTTCTTGATTAGAGTGCCCTCGATCAAGCAAGGTACACGCCAACATGTTTTTCATTAACATTTGAGTCTACAGATGGACGTTATGTGGCCATGGTAATTTGATGTAATTCGCTGCACAGAAAGGGCCGGCAGACTGCTAAAACACGCCGAGGGGAAATCAAGAACGCTAGGTATGTAAACCACGCCAGGGCAACCCCTCATTAGCATATATTGGAAAGCAGGTGGCACTATCTGGAACGTAATACCTTGTACGTATATCTATTCAATTGACACATTCCTTCCTCTAAACACGGAGCAGAACTGGCACAACCACTCTTTAGTATCTTTGTAGAACTGCACATTCTTACAGATGTACAGCTTTAACATACTGAGCTGCAAACAAGAAGGAGAGGAGGGGAAATTTTCGCTAAAGGGTAGACAAGCAACTACGTCCTTGATGGGTTTTCCCGCGTCATAAGGAAATGGTAGTGCTCTAAATCCTACAATGTACTAACTAACGGATGGATCCTTGCCAATTTGATGCGGAGAACGGACCCCTACTTACTTAACGTGCGTGCCCTCCCTCCCTACCTACCTACCTACCTACCTACCTACCTACATGCTGTCGGCCCTCTATTGTCCTTGGGTGAACCAAAAAAAAGGATGAAGAAACAAACGGTTTGAGTTGCGTGTATCTTGCTTGACCTGTCAACCTAGTCCGTCATCATGACATGACTCGGGAGTATAATTATACTGCTAAACGTCGAGCCATCATTACCCGCAGATCCTTTGGCTCTTGTTATTAGACTTGTCTTTTGGTCATATCATCCGCAACATCTTACCATAGTAAGGCAACTTGTGTTGTATTTTCTAGTTCAGCCCCCTCTTGTCGACTCCGCCACTGAGAAGCGTGATGGATGACTGCAGCTGTCCCGCTGTAATATTGATCACTGCATGATCACACACTGCCAGATCCTCCTCGTTCTCGATGAACCATATGCCCATGGCTGGGCGCCTTTGCTTTCCTATCCTACTTCCTACTGCCGCCAGCAACATTCAACATCCCCAATGATTCATTGAGTCTCAACGCACGTGGGCTTGAGGAAACCCAATCAGCTGGCCCACTGGGCCCCTTCTGTCGGCTCACTGGCTCAATGGCCGCTGCAAGGATTTCGAGACTCTCTCTCTGTCTCTTTCTCGCGCGACCGCGAGCGCTCTCTCTCCCTTTCAGCCTTCAAGCACTTACCATGCATTCCGCAAATGCCTCTTTCGCTATACTGTAACTTCGCTTATCACTTGGGATCGACAAATGAGGTTTCACTGGCAATCCAGCGCCTCCAAGGGCGGTTCTAGACCCAAAGCGCGCACTCTCCCCACGCCTCGGCAATTGCTCATGTATATCCAGGTGTCTATGTAGGCACTGCGGGCCGAAAGACACGACTGATAAATTTAGAGCCGGTGAGCGTCAAGACGCCACTGTCGCAAATACATATACCACCGCAGAGGCCACTATACTGCAAGTAATGTTAGTATATATTCTTGAGCGATCCATGTTTGTGCCATCGAAACATTTACGCAACCGATGCCTGGCGAAGCACCATGGGTCGTGATAAGATTTATTACAAATCTGATTCTGGGCTTTGTTTATTCTTTGGTCGTTAGTAGCCAAATGAGAAGACACAAATTCCAGTTACTCCCAATCTACCAGGGGTAACTAACAGTAGAGTTGATCATGATTGATTGCATGTGGTTGGTCACTGGTGATCGAGCAGACTGGTAAACAGGGGTAAGAAAACCCAAGGGCATTGTTTCCACATGACATGTTCAAGGCAAAGCAGTTATTCATATCCAACTGTATGCCGAACCAGAACTTAGTAATCAAGAGGTGCTAGAAGATTTCGTTAGATTCTTCAGCTTGTTATTTCTAGGTCTAGGTAAGGGTCTGTCGCGTTAAAATACCCCAGAGATCAGAGGTGTAGCTGTACTGGTGAGAATCTAAACCAACTCCCCTTCCTCTTCTCTTTCTCTCTCGTTCTCATTTGCGAATCGCGATCATATACGGATCATGATCAATTTGACGATGAGGGTGCCTTGTTGTTGTTTTGAATACGCGCAAAATGAACATTAGGCTTGTCTTTGCCATTTGTACCGTGTCAGGCTTGTCGCTTTCCCGAGTGTATCAAACCCCCGCGTCTTCTAAAAATCGTGTGATGATGGTGCGATAATGATACTCTATGGCAATGAAGTGATCCGGCCTCGGGAAATGTGCGTGTTGCCATAACGCGTTGCAAGATCATTGTCACTGGGCTCATGCCGTACGTTCGATGAACGCGAAAGGTTCAAGTTCAACTGGGCAAGAAAGAAAGATTGAGACATGTCAACAGTACACAGCGATAATAAAGGAGTCAGCCCTCAAAAGACACATGCCACAAGATGGTGGCGTGTCATCGCTTACTTGGACAAGCAAATGGAAATTTGCAGTTCAAATTTGCCCACAGGGACTGTCGCGACTACGTATGGGACATTATCATCATTTCTATAAGCATTCGAAACTCGTATATCATCACCAGTATGTCCGAGATCGCCAAAAAGATCATTTGCGGTGCCCCTCTTTCATTTGCCAACGTAGTGGCCAGTCTGGAGAAGACCCATTTTGATGACACCTCAAGGTCACTGCAAGCATTAATACTCATCACACTATTTAGGGTTTGGATAAATATTCAAAGCAGAAAAAAAAAAGTTAGCATAAGCATGAAAACGGAGCTGATCCACGGTCTTCCGTGATGTCGATTCTTTTCGGATGATCAAAACTGGATTGCAGCAAGAAAGAAGAAAAATCTCAATCATGATTGAGTGGAATCTCAAACGCCTTGAGCACCAGGAAAGGGTCCACTCCTGTAGACGGTACGGCTGGCATGCAAGTTTTAAGACTAGTATAATCCTTGACTCACTCACATACCTGAAATGTTTCTTTCCTGTTGCGTTGGCCCGTGGCACGGTCTCTGTCAGGAAGCATCTTTGGAACATATTCTGCATCTCTCCACGTGGGAGGAAGGGTCACGATGAAACTCAAATCCATGTCGCGTTGTATATAGTATAGTCCGAGAGTGCGGAATAGAG